>NW_009596271.1:18419-49598 GCF_000690535.1 Cariama cristata | reverse complement strand
GTTTAATATCTTCATCAATGACATAGAAAGTGGGATTGAGTGCACCCTCAATGAGTTTACAGATGACACCAAGCTGAATGGTGTGGTTGACACGCCTGAGGGATGGGGTGCCATCCAGAGAGACCTGGACAAGCTTGAGAAGTGGGCATGTGTGAACTTCATGAGCTTCAACAAGGCCAAGTGCAAGGTCCTGCACCTGGGTCAGGGTAAACCCTGGTGTCAATACTGGCTAGGGGTCGAAGGGATTGCGAGCAGTACTGCAGAGAGGGACTTGGGGGTACTGATGGATGAAAAGCTTGACATGAGCTGGCAATGTGCACTCGCAGCCCAGAGGCCAACCATATCCCCGGCTGCATCAAAAGAAGCATGACCAGCAGGTCGAGGGAGGGGATTCTGCCCCTCTACTCTGCTCTCATGGGACCACACCGGGAGTACTGCGTCCAGTTCTGGAGCCTTCAGCACAGGAAAGACATAGATCTGTTGGAGTAAGCCCAGAGGAGGGCCACAAAAATGACTAGAGGGATGGAACACCTCTCCTATGAAGACAGGCTGAGAGAGTTGGGGTTGTTCGGCCTGGAGAAGAGAAGGCTCTGGAGAGACCTTACAGCAGTCTTCCAGTACTTTAAGGGGGCTTATAAGAAAGACGGGGGCAGACTTTTTAGCAGGGCCTGCTGTGATAGGACAAAGGGTAATGGTTTTAAAGTAAAAGAGGGTAGATTTAGACTAGATACAAGGAAGAAATTTTTCACAATGAGGGTGAGAAACATTGGAACAGGTTGCCCAGAGAGGTGGTAGTGCCTCATCCCTGGAAACATTCAAAGCCAGGTTGAGGGGACTCTGAGCAACCTGATCAAATTGATGATGTCCCTGCTCATTGCAGGCGGGTTGGACTAGATGACCTTTAAAGACCCCTTCCACCCCAAACTATTCTGTGATTCAGACCCAGACTAGAAGTTAGTGAGACTATACACCCAACTTTCACTTACGTTGAAATGTTGGCTTTTCAACTGCCTGGTGCTCTTTTGAAAATGTATTTAGCCAGGAAAATGAAGAAAGTTTGCTTTTTATGCAATGATGTGGATTGCTTTTTAGGTATTCCAGCTGGGAGTGAGAAAAATTAGATCAATGCCCAAGGGATGTCTCTGGTGCTAGGTCAAACTGATCTGATCCACTCTCAGAAAGATACAGTACCATGTGGGCTGATAGTCACCTTCTCCAGCAAGCAAAACCCACTCTCCATTTCTCCACCCGCCCCGTTATCCATTACAAGGGTGTCCAGCAGACTCTTGTCCCTTGTGGCATCATGCAAATTGGAATGTGGGTTGGATTTCTGGAAATAAATATTGTCAGCACAGCTCTTCAGGGTCATACATGTGCTTATACCCAGTTAATTTCATTTTAATTTGAGTGTTGAAAAATTGAGGAGCATGAGCTTTACAGCTTTGGAATATTGTTTAAAAATACATCTTTCCCAGGTAGATGGGAGTATACAAAATGTGGATACCTCCTAGAAGAAGCTTCAATTTTATTATTGCTATGATTTCCCACTTTCAACATTTTCTGGAAGGATGAGGGATATTTGGTTCAGAGGTTATTTTAACTGGTTCTATCCGTTTTGTTGAACTGATTTCCTCCCCCCTCCCCAAAAGGCTTTCTTTTTGATAACAGTTGTTATTTCTTTCCAAGCGCTGGGAAAAGAAGTCCAATAAACTCCTCCTTGGGTTCCTTCCAGAAATAGAAAAGCATTTCAGCTGTCATTCAGGCCTGCCTTTTCATTAATTCTATTTCAATGTATTTTCTATGACTGCACGTCTGCCTTTGCAACAGCAAGGAATCTCAGTGGGACAGAGCAGCTTAATCGATCAGCAATCCTGGTCACCCAGGAAGACTGTTAATTGGCCTTGGTACTTGAAGCATGTGACATCGCCTGACCTAATCATCAGAACTGGAGAAGTCAATAAATTAGAGGAGAAATGCAGATGGATAAAATAAGGACCCAGTTCTATACAACACTCTGTGAACATCATTCCTGTAACCAGTAGTGCTATATGGAAAAGCCGATTCAAGCATTTGCCAGATAAGGCCCAGGGGAGCTAAGAGCAAGAATAATTTTATGTTTTCAGAATTTCACCTTTTAGTCTTCTGTCACATGCATTTGATATGTCTTAGCCATTTGTCTGAAAGCCCCTAACTGAATCTGTGAAAATTATTCATTCTCCCACTCTAATAACCCCACAGCGCAGCTTACCTTGCCCCTGTGCTCCCCAGGGACGGACTGAAGCCGGCAAAGCCAATGATGTGACCTGGCCAGGGGACTGGCAGGGTCGTGACAAGGCTCACCTCCCTCGGAGAGAGGAGCAGCCTTCACACAAAATTCGGCATCTCAGTTAAATGCCACAGGTGAGATCTCGGCTCCCTCTGCAGCAATGGGAGCAGATTTGCTGAGCCACAGGGTCCAGCATTTACCTTCAACCACTGATGAGCTAATAACTTCAGCCTGCTAATTTAGGCCTGTAATTTAGACACATGAAGAAGCTGGTGTGAATATCTCCCATGGTGCCTGCAGTATTAGCCATCAGCAATGGCCAGGTGAGGGCTGAAGGGGAATAGATTGCCTTCAGAGGCAGGGCAGTGTCCTTTTAGCCTTATTAAAAGTGCTCCCATCCCTGTGCTGCAGATGAAGGACTTCAGTCCCTGGAGATAGCAGAGGTGACTTTCCAAGCATTGACTGCAAAGGAGTTAACATTTGCAAGCACATGCTGTCCTGATGAGCGTGGGGAGGGATTACCCTACATACACAGCCAGGGTTTGAGCACGTGGGCTTTCGGCAGGCAGCTGGGTCAGGCAGGGGCTGGTGAGACAAAAGAGTCCAATATCCCAAACCTGCGCGGGGGCAGAGGCCAGTCCTCTTGTGCAGTATGGCTGGGTAGGAATAGAACACTTAATGCCCCTTCTGTGGGAGTAGGTGATGTCAGGATTGGATCTGGAGTAATAAAGCTCTTCATCCTGCCTGCTCTGAAGGCAGCGAGGACTGTAGTGAATCCTAAACCTTCTCTTAAACATTCGGAAAAGAAAGGAAATAAACAGTAAATGCATCTGACCGGCAATGTGTTAAATGGAGGATTGTCTAAAGAGGATCACCCACTGCCTGTTGTGTTCACGGTGAAGCATTTAGCACAGCAGCAACACGGGGCTGAGGGAGCCCCTCAGAGGGGAGGTCCGGAGGGGCAGACACAGCCCTGGCCTCATCTGGCAGGGCTGCATCTGCCCTGGGGTGTCTGTTGGCAGGGCCAACAGCCCTGGGACCTTCCTGGGGAAGATGCAATGAGAAAAACTCATGTAGGCCCTGCTTGGGGTATGGTCCTCCTTGCAGCCAGCTACGGATGCGAGCAACTCGTTGGTGTATTCGATGCTCACTGCTGGCCTGTCCTGTTGGGACATGGCAGGTGACACAAGATTCTCAGGTGTGGGACAGGAAACCAGGGGACATATATCAACCTCCAGGTATGGAGTCACTCAGACTGAAGCCCCAAGGATAAGAATGCTTAAAATGACATGTGTCACAACCTATTCAATGCCTGTTTGGGTTCTGAATTGCCTTCTATTTTTTGACTTTAAGGCTAATGGTAGGCCAAGTATTTGTGACTATGTTTGCAGCCATGAAGCTCCTCAAAGGCTGAGGTGATTTTGTGATTAAACATTTCTGGACATGGTAGGTGGTAATTTTTTTTCCCTCAGAACCCAGCAGGTGGCAAATGTACAGAATCCAGCCTGAATTTTTATGCAATGAAAAACAAAAATGGAGAGTTTCTTACTCAAACCAGAAGCTGTGGGAAGTGGGCTAAAGTCTCAGTCTGGGGCAGCCAAGCCTCAGGAAACAGTCCTTTGAACCAGAGGGTCCCAAAGAGCAAATTTTCAATGAAAATTTTTCCATCAATTTTTTCACCAAGTATTGGATTTTTTCAATAGAAATCCATCAGTTTTGCAACTGACTCTCAAGCTAGGTGGAAAGTGGACATCTTCAATTTTTTTTTCAAAAAATCCAATTTAAAATTTTCCAATTATTTCTTAAATTAACTCCAGGAATCCTTACAGCTACTCAGGTATCTTGACTTTGTACTTTGCACCCTGACCCACTCTGTATAGGCACACAAGGGCAAGAGAAGAATCAACTGCAGATTGTGCCACTATCTAGATGCACATCCCAGTACTCCACAAAAATGAACATCACCATCCCTATTTTATGTGTGGCACAATGAAAGTATTTGTTTATCCTCAAAGTTCCATTAGGAAACCAAATTTACTGACTTCCTCTTTAGAACTTTGTCCCTAACCACCTCCCTTTTATTAATATAAACATATAAGAAAACCACAGCTGCAATGAGAGGGAGCTTACTGGGAGGCTATCAGGTTTGCAGTTCCCTACCAGTTAGAACCACCTTGTGTTGGTGGAGTCAGTGGAGGGAACGGGTGGGAGCGGCACTGCTGGTGCCAACCAGGTGCAGGGACACCAGTACAGGCAAAATGACTGCCAGCTCCTAGCAGAGCCAAGTTGGTAGCGAAGGGGTGGACGTCTCCTACACCAAAAGCTATAGATTCTCAACCATGAGTAAGTGAACATGTGCCTAGTAGGAGTGCTGTGACGCTATTTTATCCAGCACAAATGTCTGGAGGTACACTTATCCATCTGTTGGCTATCCACATAGCTGTGCTCTTATGTTTTCTTTTTTTTTTCTGTTGTTGTTGTTTATGTATATGTAGCTCTGTGATCTCGCTCGCTCTCTGTCTCTCACAGCTCCAGAGGTAGTTGCACAGATAAACATCTGTAGGCAAGGTATGGTCCACAGTGGGAAAAAACCACTGTGTTAGCAGAGAAGTTAACATAAATTTGCAGTCAAAAGTCCAGGAAAATGCATTTTCAAAAATAAGCAAAGCTTAAAAAAAATAAAATATCAGGAAGAAAGTTAACAAGGCACTGCAAACTCATTTTGTTGCCCTTCAAGTGCCAGAAGGTGTTCAGAGACAGTGAAGCTATTGATGTTAAGTCAAATACGGAAGGAAAGTAGACCTGATTATAGTAGCCTGGCGGACAGGAAGAAGAAAAGACATAAGGAATAGGAGCAATAAAGTCTCCAGACCAGCCAGGTGAAAAGTGCAAACCTGTCCCTATCTTGTCTCCTCCTTTCCATAGCTCACTTTTTCCCCAGAGCCAAGAAAAGTGTTCTGTACCACATCCTTTATCTGCTAGTCTTTCAGTGGAGAAGACAGGGTTTTTAAATAACAATAATAAAGCTTTCCATTTGTATTTTAATAAGGAAACATTTCTTCTTATCAGATTACCAGGCCAGTCATGATTCACCTCCAAGCCCTTCATTTGGCTAATGAATTTATGCCCCTCTCTCTAGGGGAAGAAGATCTTGTCATTCACAACACGATGCCATTATCAGCATAGCTCATGCTGAGGCGAGGCAGGGAAAGAAATCCCTGCTCAGCTTCGTTGGTGCTGGTCTCTCTTTCCTGTTGTGCTTGGTGCTGTAAGAGGGCAGGTCATTGCTAAGCTCTGGTGCTGCTCTGCTCAAGGGCTGCTGCCCTCAGATCAGGAGCTGCTTACCCTCTTACAGTGCAAAAAACTCCTTCATTGATTCAACTCAAGTGCAAATCGAGTGGAATAGACTCCCCCATCCTCCACATAAAGGTTGAACAAGGGTGAAATTTTGGCTGAAACATGGTCAAAAGAAGCCTGGACTTTGGTTGCAGTTGGGCCAGGAGGTGATTCTGCATCTCCAATGTAGGCAGCGTACTAACCCATGTGGCTGCAACATGACTTAGGTGGCTTTGAACTTTGTTAAAGACAGAATGCCTTCCATTGCCCTCTATTTTTGAGCCATTTCACACCATCCCAGGGCAACTTCTCAGCTCTGGTTCAGGACCCCAGAGGTACTGCCCACCACCTGCACTCCCATCATGAATATCTGGCAAACTTAAGTTTGAAGACGGCAGAAGAGCAAACCTGTGTCGCGGCACATGGGACAACCCTAAGAGCTGGAACACCATCTGGTATTGTTTTATAGTCTCTGGCTAAAAAAAAGAAAACCAAAAGTAATGCTTTTTTTCTATGCATCTTCAAAATGTCTATTATTCATAATCCTCACACAAATCTAGCCTATACATAGGCAATCCTTGCTCTCAGCTGTGCGCTGCAGTCCTCCTGGCACATCAGTGAGGGTTTGGGGGAGCTGGGTCTAGCAGTTGCCTGTTGGCAGTGCATTGCTCCCATAAGAGATGCAGTTTCCCTGACCAGAGCCCCAGGAACGCTGGGGAACGGCAACTTTCAGGGGAGACCTAGAGCCTAAAGTGGGAGTTCTCCCACATCTTGTGATGCTTTCCTTCTGCAAGAGAGGCTATTTCAGTATCGTCCTGCCTACCTAATATCCAGCCTGTATTTTCCACGGGGAATATTTTTCCACTTTCAGCTCCCAAACAATTGTGGGCTAAATAATTTACCACTACTTATCTCTCTCTGCTGATTTGGGAGGAAGCTGAAAGGATTAGCTGGGACTACCACTTAATTTTTAGCTGGTTGGATTAGGGGAAGCAAATCCAGCCCTCTATGCCTACATTACAGACTGAAGGGTTGGGGAGCAGAGGGGATGGGGAGAGCAAAGTGTGTGTGTGTAGGCAAATACTTATTAGAGGGTTTACAAAAATATCTGTTAGTGGTACGCTGCTGTGCTGTTATCTGTTGTCTCCTGAAAGGTCTAACCTGCAGTGAGGCACCAGGCATTCCCCGATCCTGGGCACGAGCAGGAGGAGTTTATCAAGATCCTGATGCTTCCTTTCCCTCTTGCCCAACCCTCCATATGTCACTGTACATTAAGGGTAAACTCAGACAACTAATTAAATTACTTTTCCCTGACTTAAAAAAACTTAATAATATTAAATGAGCTCTCACAGATGCCAAAAGTAAAAGCTATAATAGCATTTTCAGCCAGCCTTAAATTGTTAATTAATTGACATACATTAGAAATAGTGTAACACATGCAGCATCAGCCATCTATTCAGAACAAACCTTTAAAATGTGATGGTCTCAGTGACTCATACTGAACAGACCCCGCTAGACTTGTGTATATATAACTGCAGGAGTCTGCTTTAGGATGGGGGGAATAGTACTGGTTATGTATGGCAGGGCCATTAGTGCCTGCCATTTACATAACTGCTGCTTTTACAGGACTGGAATTCACCAAGGAAAATTGCAAAAGCTTTTATAAGCCAGCATTGTGCTAAAAAGAAGCTTTGTGGACATTCATGTGGTTTTGTGCACGTTAGATGTTGTGTTGGCAACTTACAGAAAAGCAAGTTTGGGTGGATGCAGAAAAGGAAGAGCAGTGAAGGTCTCCCGGGGTAAATACCTACAACACTGACAAAAAACATGTTCTTTTTCTTACTGAGAAGAACAAGATTATTAGAGACTGGAACATGCCCAGGCAGTGAGACAACAGCACTGGCAGATCACTACAAAGGAGTCCATCCATCCTGTTCCTTGGCGAATGTGACGATATGGGGCTACTGCTGTAACCTCACTGCCGTGGAGCAAGGACTCACATCTTTCTTGCAGAGAGCACGTTAACAGCAGTCTTATCTTCAAGATTTCTATTCTTATGCCTTACACTCTCATGTCAGAGGGGCACCAGCCTACAAACCATGTCCATCTCCATTTGGCATCTTGGCCATGGTAGATAAGGGAGGTGAAAGTTGAGCAGGGCAGAAATTTGGCACAACTGAGATTCCAAGCAAGACAGGGTATAGAGTCTGATTCAGACAACACAGCTAATACAAAATCTTTGAGAACAAAATCCCTGAAAGTGTACGAGCCAGCAGTGCAACAAAAATGTTTTCTTTCCAAAGTCATCTCATCATCTCATCATGTTGTTATAGTGTCTTTACTCCCGCATCCACAGAGAAAAATAAAGGAGGGTGATTTAACATAACAGACATAACCTAAGGATTTCTCCAAAAGGCTCAGCATTTAGTGCTAAAACTGTAAAGAAGGCCAAATCCTGCCTAACCACTTAGGAACACAGTTTGGTTTGGTTGCCTGTCTTGAGGGTCTTTGCCATGGAAATATATGGGATGGACAGAACTGTAATTCGTTTCAGATTAATCCTAATAGATCCCAACTTGTTACTTCCGCTTCTATACTACCTTGTTTAAAAAAGTAAAATAAAAACATGAGCTCTACTTAGAATGAACGGTAGAACAGATAAAAAAGTCAATGCTAAAGACCTTCTGTTCTGTAAGGAACGTCTTGCTGAGTCAGGTCGCTTACCCAGCTCCTTCAACCATGCATGGCTAGACACACCAGATGTCAAATTAATCTTCCTTTTCAAAAAGAGATGTGTATCCCTGCTCATGGAAACAAATCTATAAATAATCAAACGGTAATTCTGGAAAAAGTGGTGGTTTGTTTTTCCCTTCAGCCACTCACAAGAGCAGTGACTTCCTTTAAGCCTTGGCAATGCTTTTATCAGGATCGCAAAGCTGTGGGTCTACTTTGGCTTCTGCCCAACAGATTAGGTACAGCATCGGTAACACTGCAAGAACTGGTTTTGCTCATGCTCACTCTCTGTCGTAATATCCGTATGCAGGAACAAACATTTCCAACTTGGACAACACAAATGAAATCTGCTGGAAAATGGAGCAGATTTCCTGCGTGAAGGAAATGGATGCCACATTTAGCAACAAGTGCTACTAGAACACTGCTGTTCACTAGTTTTTCTACATGAACTCAAAAGTCTAAATACCATTTTTTTGGCCGCTTTTCCCTTTTTCTCCTCTCGTGTGCTGGAAAGCAACAGTGCCTATGCTCCCACACAGCGCTGTCACCAGCTGTGAGGTACACAAAGCCCCTAAGCGCTACCCAGCATAAAAGCTGCTCTCCAGTTGTGCCCTGCTGTGGTCATTGCAGCACCTCATACCCGGGCTCGGCATACACTCACACGCAAGCAATGCCGTCTGCTGCTGAAGTCATAGCCCTACCTTGAATCCAGTACTGATGGATGTTCAAACAGGCACAATGAGGGTTTTCAAAAGGTGCTGTCAGTTTGGGAGTGGTGGGTTTTATGTGGGAAACTGTGAAATTCCCTCCCATACCTGGAATTTTGGTAGAAGCTACAAAATCCAACTGGTAGACACATGATGTGGGATTCAGTTCCCTAAATGCAGGCATCCAACATAATTTGAGGCACCTCAGGAGACTTAAGCCTCCAGCACAGGGCTGGAAAACAAACCTCAAGACTTCAGACTCTCAGCCATTTGCCATGAGCACCGGAGGCTAGGCAGGATACCTATGGCCATCTGCAGTGACATTGAACACTTACAAACAAGCACTGAATCCTGCCCAGAGGGTGGGATTCAGCTCTTGGATTAAGACACTTAAATACAAGTGCTTCCGTGTGTGCTACAAGTCCGAGCGTCCACTACAGTAAATGACAACCTTGTTGGTGGAACCTAGAGAGGAGTTTCTCTGTCCCAAGTGTAGGTGTCTCCTTTTGGAGACCTGATTAGCAATCAATCTGCAGCAAGGGAAATTTCAATTAGGTCTTGAAAAGATATTTTTCACAAAGATGACCCAGAGGAATTTGCATCTCTGGAGATCCTCAAAACTTGTCTGGAAATGACCCTAAGCAACGTGCTCCAAATGCTGTGTTGAGTGGAGGGTTGCGCTAGTAGAACTAGCAGAACTCGATTTTAAAATCCATTCAGTAGCTCTCCACTGACTCCAAAAGGATACCAAAGCTATTTGAGTAGGCATCTTACTCTATAAGCTGCATCCACCCCCTCGTGTCTAGATCCTACATAACTGATGGTGTAAAGGGGAGGAAGAAGCAACATGGCTTTTGCAGGGGGAAGTCGTGTCTCAAAAGCTTACAAAGAGGCTTTGAAGGAATCAGTGAGTGTTGATGCAGGTGATTTACTTGATATTGTGTATTTAGCTTTCCTAAAAGCATTTGGCAAAGGCTGTCTCATGAAAGGTTCTTACAGAAACTGAGCTGCCATTGGATTAAGGGGAAGTTTTTTGTGGGTTAATGAATGATTAAAAGACAAGAAACAAGTTGTGAAGAAAGGGACAGTTTTTGCAGTGGTAGTGATTCCCCAATATAAAGTGTGAAAAAGGAGGTGGTGATAGTGAGGTGGCAGAGTGTGCATGGCACATATTATCTATGGTCGTAAAAACAGAAGTAACTGTGGAGTGGCATGGAGACACCTTGTGATAATGCGAGACTGTGAAGATGGCAGATGAAATCACTGATGATAAACATAAAGTAATGCACATCATGAAATACACATCCCTAACAATAAAAACATAATGATGACCTCTGGGTAAGCTATTGCCCTGAAGAAAAAGATTTGGTATGGCTGCAAACAAAGGTGGTATGTGAGCACCAGCTCATTGCTCAGCAGTAGAGAAGGGTAACGGAGTGTTAGAAATTCCAAAGGAAAGGAAAAAATAGAAAAACATCACTACATGACAGTGGACTGTAGCCTGGGCCCTGTGCACCCCAGAGCAAACAAAGTAGAAACAGAAATGGACAAGGTAAGGTCCGGGGTAGCAAAGGTGATCAAAGGCATGGGACAACTTCTGTAAGGAGAAATGACTCTTCAGTGTGGAACAGGAAAAACTGAGGAGGAATAGGATAAAGATGTCTATAAACTCATGGTCTATAAAATCAGAAATTACTTCCCTTTTTCTCACAAGTGATCCAATACAGTTATGAGGGAATAGGTTTACAATATCAAAAGGAAATGCTTTTCTACCTAACACATAGTTAAATTCTGAAACTCCCTGTTTCAGGGTATGCAGTGAACAAGATGAATCACCTTATGGTAAAGTAGACATCCAAACCAGATGAGATAAATCACACCCTAAAAATGCTTATTTTCCTTCATTGACTACAAAGCAAGCTTATGACGAGTTGCTCGTCTGTAGAAGTCCATGCAAAAGCTACTCAGAGATAGGTTAAGATGAATCCCACCTCTAACATCTGCTGGAAATGATGGAGTAACATATTCTTGTATCTTTGAGAACTGTGGCCAAAGCTCCTGCAGGGAAAAGTCTGGTGCAGGGCAATAAATCAGTCATATAGCCCCAAACTTAGTTTAAGTCTGTATCTCCCAGGATGGTCATCCATGCAGTCTTTTTTCTGTATTGCTGACTTACCTATGTGTGGGGGATAACTGGTGCATTCTCAAGGGGAGAAATTAATTTTTGGCTTAACTCCACTGCAGTTGTTTCAGCAAGGACTCAGCTGTTTCAAGCACACAGTGTGCCGGTCCTATCACTAACCCAAGAATAAACCCAGCCTACCGGTTATCGCCCGCTGTGGGTGCATAATTCCTTGTATTTGTTCAGCATGTAAACCAGAAATACCAGTCCCATCAGCACTGAAGTTTTACAACAAGTTCTAAAAATAAAACCTCCAGGAACTTTGGGCAACTTGAAAAGTTCCTGGTTTTTATGCCGTGTGAGGGGTTGCAGTAGTTCAGTTGGGAGCAGAAGCAAGTCTCTCCCTTTCACGCTGGCACCAAGCAGGGCAGCAGATGGGCAGCTTTTTCATCCTCCTTCCCCCCGTTTGCTGAGTGCTATGTCCCTCTGCTTTCCCAAAAGCATGAACAGCTCAGCCTCAGAGGAGGTGTGTTATCACCGCGCGGGCTGTGCCGCAGGAGTATTCAGGTGTGCTGGGGATGCTCCAGGCTGATACTCAAACCCTGAGGCCTACCAATACCAAGTCTGCCATACTGATAATGACCTAGAGCCAAAAATACAAAACCCAGAGTAACAGTGACAAAGTAATGCCGCTTGGCAGCGGCTGAGACACCATCCTACAGGCAGAACTCTGGAGAGGGCAAGGCTGCATGTATCCATGTAGCATGAAGCAAAAGCAAGCTCTGGCTGCATGAATCGATATATGTGCAACTGATGGCTGTCGTGTTTGCCTAGAAGATACATAATGCTCCAGTAGTTACATAGTTAAATGTATTTCTTTTTTTGTCCTCCATCTGATGTTACCAGAGGCTTCAGAAATCTATCTTGGAGATGAAAGACCTTCTAAATTATACCACCAGGAAGATAGCTATAATGGTGCATGTATTTTGCTTCTAAGATGAAAGTCACCTTCTTACACTGAGAAAGGCATAGATATTAAAACATGCAACTACATAAACAAGGTTAAAGAATGTAAAATGTGATTTTTCTGATGGGAAAGTAGTGAGCTGGACCAGGATGGTTTCTACCTTTCTATTTACATTTTTCTAATTATTTCCAGGTAAGCGGCAAACTATTTTAAATCTTCTTCAAAACACAAGTGAGATTTTAACACACAATACAGGACTATAAAAATTGCCATACCAGGGCTGTCTAATCCTAAAGACTGCCTCTGATAAGAGCTAACAATAGATATTTCATGAAAAGATACAAACCTTCATATAATGGACAGTGCTTATGGGAAAATTACTTCCTATCCCCGGGGGAAAAGACTAGTTATTTTATGCTGTGCTTATGTGGGAACCTTAGACTTTATTCCTCTTAACCTTATTTAATATAACAGTGAGTATTTTCCATTACCTGTTCAAATCCTTCTGTGAATCCTGCTACTATTTTAAAACTATAAATTCTTGGGCAGCCCATACCACCCATTATGTGATGCTCTGATCCACCATCCTTCCCTCCCCCAAAACATTTTCCTGCCTTTAATTTTCCTGAAAGATGATATCATTTATTCTTTTTGTTAACTTGTGTGCTCTGTGACACACACTATAGACCAAATTTTTTCACTTCCCGGCTGTACAAGAAGGGTCGCTGTAATTCAGTCATTTTTTTTGCGTGTTTCACTTTCTGGTCTGAACATAGGACATTCCAGTTCTCCAGCAACAGACAGAGGTACCGCTCCCACCCCCCAAATAAAAGCAAAGCACCAGTTGTTAATGCTGTATTCACCATACCATACTCCACAGACAATGTGACTTTATTCACAAATATGATTTTTACAGAGGTAGAACAAAATACTTTGTATAATCTTTTTTTTTTTTTTAAACTATATACATATAAAGAATATAATAGAATGACAAGAAAGAAAAGGTTGTAAACAAAACAATATTATGCCATCAAATACAGTACAAACAGCATGCAAGAACAGCTTCAAATGAAATCTTGCTGGTGTAACTTTATTTTATTTCTAATGTGGTAAATGAAGAGTAGTAAAGAGTCATGCTCTAATTGGATTGAGTATGCCACAGCTCTGCAATTTTGTTTTAATTATTTTTTTTTTCTTTTACAATAAACCAACTGGATAGCTTTCTTTTCACTGTGGTGGGGAATGCTTTTGTAATGCCCAATGTAATCTTAACAGGAAAATATAATAATCAAATCTACAAAGTGTACTCTCATTTAAAAAGCAAAACCATAGAAACTGTACAGTTTTAAAAAGCGAATTATCTCAACTGCTTCTTAAGAGAATTTTCTAAACAAAGAATAAAATATGCAGAATAAAAATTAGGAGAGCTATTGTTCTGTAACAAAGCTAATCAAATACTTGTTTTCTATTCCAATAAACATCTTTTTAAATTAATGACTATTCTGGAAATTATGAAGTGGGCTGGGTTTTATTAATGTTCCACTTGACTAATAAAGCATGAACTCCTTACAGGTACTATAGCTGTCATTCCCCTGGGGAAGGATGGAGATTGGTTCTGCATGCATGCTAGAGACAGGAACAAGGTTTAGTCATTGGCGTAGATTTTAAAAATATTTTAAAATGTTTTAAATGTTTAGCAGCATCTATAAAAAATAAACTTGCTTATTTTGCTACTGGATTGAGATTTGGATACGGGATTTTCTGCTGAAATTCATTCTTGGCCCTCACAATTGTCAAGGCCTTCCACTGGACATTACCTGGGCTGTACCAGGATCCACAGACGATGGTCAAGAGCAATGGTTAGAGCTCACATCTGAGACACGTGCAGCCAACAGCACATCCCACACTGTTTTCCCTGTGGCTAGGGCTGATCTTCAAGGATCTGGGCTTTGGGGAACGGTGCTGTCCCACCCTTCCATCCCTCTAAATCCCAGCCTGCGTTATGGGAAGGACAAAGGTTGGAGAGAGCAACTGTGCTGTTACTCCAACGAACTATCAATGCTGGTAACAACCACCTCTCCGTTCCTCATATCTCCACACACTGGGACTACGTAAGCATGGGGTCTGTTCAGGTCACTGCCCTGCTTGGGGCCAGCAGCCGTGCTCAGTGCTGCACCTGTGGGAAAATGAGGTTTTCTCCCTCTGCTGCAGGCTTTGACCAGTGAGGAAGAAAACCGTGAGCGCTGGGGTTAAATTGCCCTCCTGCAGCTCCCCACCCCTCCAAATGTAATTTAAAGATTCAACCACACAAACAGCACCTGTAAATTCAATTTGTCTTTATCAAGAACATGAGGATGGTCAATATTAAACACATGCTGCTTATGGCTACGTGTCAGGCACCAGCCCAAGCTTCAATCGCAATGAGCTTACTAAAGATCAAGCAGAATATTGAACAGGGAAGGATGGGTCTCATTTGACTCTGGGTTCCCAGGTGATCTTGATTTCCAGGAAGAAGCTCAACTCAACCTGCCAGGGAACTTGGGGCAGGTCCCACGTCCAGCACAAGTGGCTGGGGGTGGCCTGGACAACATCCTTTGCCAAAGCACAACAATTCAGTTAACTGCAGCAAAAAGGGTAAAGAAATACCTGCCCTGCATGAGAAATCCATCTCTGTGGCTTTGGTATCTTCCCAGGAAATGTATTGTCAAACCCCTCCAGATCGCTCTGGTGCAACTGAAACCGGCATTTCACTACTAGACCCTGCAGCAGATTATCACCCCCAGAAGCAGGGCATTTATTGAGAGGTGTGAACAGTATGCTACCTGCACAGATGAAATACTCTGTGTGATAGTTTACAGTCAACAGAATAAGCCTGGCACCTCTTTGTGGAAGAATTGTTCAAAACATGGCTAAAATAACAGGATTGTCAATGACATTTAGTGGGACAGACTCTAACCCTCTGAATAAGACTGCATCTTTCTGTTGTGTAAACTGGTCTACAAGTATGAATAAAACAATACATCCCTGCCCCATTAGCCTTGGGGAAGATTAATGCCCTCTAATCTATGCTAAATAAACTCCGAAGCATGAAGAGCAATATTTAAGTCCTACACTCAGCTGCTTGTGAATTAATAGGGATCACCCTGAAATTGCTATTATGAAATGCAAATATTTGCAAAAGAACAATTAAAAAATATTCCTGAAGTGCAAGTGAAAGCCTTGTCAGCCATGTCTGTGGTATGCACAGGGACAGTCAGAAGGCAAACGCTAAGAAATCCCAGGGCAGAAATCTGTGCTAAAAACCCATTAGCCCATTGGCAGTAGCTAATGGCACAGCATCTTGCACTGGGAAATAATTCTATCCGATAATCGGACGACTTGGCTTAGGATGCTCTAATTTTGATTCTTTGGATAGTTTGTTTGGATATAACTACCTGTATTTTTAGAAAGCTGCAGTACGTGGCTCACAGTAAATCTACTTCAAAGACTTGCTGATACTGCTCAAACTGATCTCATCTGCCCTGATCTGCAATTTTGTGTTAGCTAAAGTAATAAAAGAATCCTGTTAAACCTAAATTATCAAATGAAAAAGGCAATTTTCTCA
This sequence comes from Cariama cristata, assembly GCF_000690535.1. NCBI lineage: Eukaryota > Metazoa > Chordata > Aves > Cariamiformes > Cariamidae > Cariama > Cariama cristata. The sequence goes on along the minus strand of NW_009596271.1, from coordinate 33,863 downwards.
TTTATACTCCATTAGTTTTTTTAGTTATTGCTAGGAAAGCTCTAAAATGCTTAGGCCATAAAATAAACATGTGGCTTAATGTACAGTATGTGTACTTAAGAGGATGATGGCATTTGCAGTAACTGCTCTGTACTGCTATAGTAATGCAATGCACAAATTAAGCAACAGCATATACCAAGTAAAGCATACAAAAATGTATGGCAAAAAGTAACAAGCTTTCTGCTTTTTTTTTTTTTTTTAAAAGAACTCGTTAATTGCTAAAAAGAAGAAATCACCAATATCTACACCTACAACACAGAATTGCAACACGGTTGATTTTGATAGATGCCTATTACCTCTGTGCCAACAAAACTGTGTGATACTGTTATCTTTAACATTCCGCTGATTAGAAGTTTATAAAAGCTTCCCCTTCCCAAATTAAACTCGATATATTTTCCAGTGCTGAAGTCAAATGATTAGCCTAATATGGTTTCAAGCACACAACACTGTTAAGATTTTGGAAAAAAAAGCACCCCCAGATTCTTAAATCACGGAGATGCAGGATAATATATGCAAAAGCATCCAAGTATTCTCTTTTGAAAATGAAATTAAGAGCTTATATCACTTAGGTACCTTTGATAATTTTACTCTCAGGCCCTTCATTCAAATATATCAGAGTACGTTCTATCAAGAATTTAAATTCCTTCAGAAGAGTACCACAACTAAGCCTGTGAATTCACATAAGCAAGAGTGCATAACCAAACCATTTACAGACATATTTTAGCATTACTTTGCAACAGTAAGCATTAAGATTATGAGAACAGAAGAATCTCTGAAATTCAGCCTGTGTGCTTCTTTATCCCTTAATGGTTAGTTAAAATACGTATCATTCAGAACAAGGAGCGAGCAGAGCCTCTGCAGAAAGGTGGCAACGAACATCTGGATCAGACAAACTCGATGAGAATCACAAAATGAAGATTAGAGATTTCTCCTTCAGCCAGACTTTTACAGAAATATATTTTCCTGGCTAAAAAGGATGGCACAGCACAGTTTTACAGAAGGAAATGCAAAAATATAAAGAGGAGAGTCCCATTTTCTTCCTCAGTAATCCCATAAAATCAACAATCTGTTTCCAAAATAGCTCCGGACATTTACCTGACTGCTGACAGGGCCTTTCCCCATCACCTGAGGTGAGTCTACGCTCTGCTTTTCCATGCTGTCAGTGGCAGGTACACAGTCAGAGTTGTGCTCGTTATCTCCCAGCTTCCCATTAATGTGACCAACTTGTTTTCCCCAGCTGCAACAACTATGCAGGCCTATTTACTTATAGTTCAGATTTTCTTCCATTCATGGCAAAAAGCTGAAAAGTAAACAACAGTTAAGAAAACATTTGCTTGCCAAAGCCCAGCATGAGAAGGTGCAAGCTCTCTTTGCCAGTGCCTGGACCTGTGTTTACTCACACCCTCAGCACTGTTTCGTGCTGTAGCTCGGCATTGCATAGGAACAATCACCATCCTCTTCGCCCCCCCCCCCCACCTCGCTCTTATTCAGCCTTTGAGAAGTTACAAAATATAACAGAACACTGTTTTCTGAGACTATATTGACTGCACTAATTACCCACAATACTGTATATTTGCTATTAAGAACATGAATGTGTGCTTTCAAAGTGTGACATTCAAGGCTTCGAGGATGTGAAAGGAATTAGATGGATTGTTCTGTCACTATAATCCGAGGCTTCAATGTATTTTAAAAACTTGTTTAAAATCCCAAAAACCAGAATACACATTTTAACTGTTGAGCTTTTACCAGCTAAAGGAGTTTGTAAGGACCCTATCACTATGTGGTTACAACAGAAGATACACAGTTAAGGTCAGGTCACGGTTTCCAAGAACATTCACAGGGACCGAGGATGAGGAAAACGAGGGACAGATCCTGTGGGAATCTTCAGGAGACTGAGCTGCTCACTGGGGAAGTGCCTTGAGTATTGCATTCACTTCCTCTGCAACTGCTGTCAAAGCAAACTCAAACTGCTCCTGCGGAGAGAACAAACGCACACTCTGAATAACAAAACAACTTTCCAAAAGCCTAGTGCACTATTCTGCAGTCGAGCATCCTCAAGACATTGTTAAAAATATGAATATGCAGAATGAACTGTACACTGCAACGGAAAGGAACAAAATGTTCTGGGATTATTGATGCCATATAACATGTTTGACAGCATCTTGAAGCCGGAGTCATTTTAATGGAGAAAAATGTTGGTAGCAGAAACTACGCTATTGGGACACAATGATCTATTGCAATTGCGTGGTCAGAAGGGTTTGGGAGTAGTTGATCATCAGCCATTTCCTTCTGACACAGAGATGGAAACTTGTTAACATAATTGAGATATGAAATAGGTGAGATGTTGCAAAGTAGAGCCTTTGGCTTTTCTCAGGACTGTTTCTAGTTGAAATCAGTTAGAATAAATATCTCCTCACCTTATATCTATTCTATAGAATATAATACCTGCTTTTTGGTTTAGTTCTTATTGTTGTTTTTCAGCCCTCCTTTTTAACAGCCTTTCTGGACCCACAAATTACCTAATGATGTTTAGACAACTCCTACTTTAAGAAATACTTGGGAAGGCTTTTCTCTGCTATTAATTTACTCTAAGCATAAACCCAAAAGTACTAACAGGTTTCTGCACTGAGTTGGCAGAAGTGTGATGGACATAGCCACGGATGGCCACCTCTTCTAAGTGCAACCCTAACACACTCCTGAACTGTGTAGTCCTACAGAAGGACAAAGGAGTTTTATTTCCTCAAGGTTAACAGGTGTTATTATTTTCTAAGCAAGTAATTTTTCTCAGAAATTTAGCTTACTGAAGTATCTGACAGGATGATTTGGTGCTTGCAACTTTTTAGATGAAAAAAGAAATGTGGGCAGTTTACTCAGAATATAGGCAAATCAAGGACACCAGACAAGGACTGTGGAGAGGTTTCTGGATTTTCTAGAAGTACTCCAGTGGTTTAAGCTATCTGGGGTCAAGAGCTGCTGAAGAACTGACTTTGAGAATGGAAGTCTGAGATTCACCCTGCAAAGCATCCTGAGATCACTACTGGGATACCATCTGTGTCTCCAATTAGAAAACTGGTGGTCTGGTAGGTACCTCCAGCCCCCCAGTTTGCGCTGTCAAGGGCTGTGCAGGATGGCTGCAGGTACGTACGCAAGCAGTGGCCGATGGCTGCAGAACACAGCCAGCCCCCAAAGGTGATTACTAAACCGATAGCATTAATTTTCCACAGTGTTTCACTTTACTGCGGAAATCTGCAGGAAGGATGAAAGAACAAACTACAGATGTGCAACTCATAGTTCAGAAAGGCAGCTGACTTCCAATTCCTGCAATTCAGTGCCAGTCTTCTCTGCCTTGCCCTACCCCACTGCAGAGTCATCTCCCATGGGGAGATGCCTCAGAGGGAAGCAATGATGGGCACAGCTCCTGAGCAGAAAAAGAACAAAACTCAGAATAATTTCTCAGAAACACTGACATTCAAGAGTTTTGCTGTCTGTTTAGTGCTGTCAAAGTGGCATCCTTGTACATTTGCTGGACTGCAGCCAATAGTTTTTAATCAGACATCAATTCACCCTAAAGAATAGGACTTATCCTCATTAGGCACAGAAAATGGTGTATATGCCTGTCTATGCCTCCCTGAACTCCCCAAGGCCTCTGCAATGAAAGAAAAGACTGGAAATGCTGGTGGCTGCCTCGGAAGCAGCGAGGGCATTCATCTGGATATGCTGTGCCAGAACCAAACTAGGTCCTTGTACCAACTCAAAAAGCTTCAGGAAATTTAGACTGATGCATGAGAAGTCCTGGCCTCTGGGAAAAAGAGCCTCAGTAGGAAGAGCCGGCAGCCCCTGGACCCCGTTGGTGCAGCCCTGTGAGGTGAGAGACCTGTGGAGCAACCTGGGCAGAGTGGGAGACCCTCGCGCTGGGGCTGGCAGAAGAGGGGCAAAGCAGGTGCTCCCAGGTTGCCAGCACTCAAATGTGAGCGGGACAGCTGGTCCCTATCGCTGCCAGTCCTTGGAGCACGAGGAGCACAACAGAAGAGGCTGATCGGAGCACGATGGGTTGACATGGTGATGCAGCCAAGCTTCAGAGATGTGCAGATGCTTCTTCCAAGATGTGGGTGTCAGTTCGGAAGAAGGGAAGCTGCCCATGGTAATGAGGTTACCTAATGTTCTCTTCATCTGAGTATTTTACAGTCAGGAAAAGCTTGTAAGATTGGGGACTACCATACTTTAGTATAGTTTAAAATAACTGATATTACTCTACAGTTATTCACTGAGCAAATCTGCCCTTTAATCTTGTTGGTCCAAGACGTGTTCACCTTATTGTGAAGATCTGTCAGACTAGAGACCACCTGACCTGTGAGTGCCTTTACCCCTCACGTGGGCACAGGGCATCATTGCACTGCCTGAGAAAAAGTATCTGTCTCACCCGAGGACTCTGAACTGATCAATGTGAACTCCAAAGTTCAGTATGGATTTTGGAGACAAGTTCAGTGGAGACCACCAGCTAACTTTAGGTGTGACCTTAAATTACTGAGGCAAAACAACTTACAAAGCATGATCTTTACAGCCAGAGCTCAAAACTGACTGTGGAACACTCCAGTACAGGGGACAACAGAGCAGACACACGAGATGTGTGAAGACGTGGTCCTCCTGGGATGGCACAGCTGAGCTCTTCCCCCTCCTTCCTTTTGCGTAATACGCACAGGTAACATGCAGATAGTGCAGCTTCCACTGAGGTGTATCACCACCCTTCAAAGAAAAGTCTTTACACCTTTCCATGAGAACTACCATAGTTAGAGCAAATTAATTTCAGTAATTTTTACAGGAGCTCAGTTTGTTGTTTTGTACAGCTACACTATCATTCACATATGCTATTTGCATATACAAGATTGACTGGAGATGAATTTTATCTAGCTTTGCCTAGAAAACAGAACTGGACAGGCATTTTGTGGTGTTAGTCCATCTCTGCATCTCCATAATGCAGAGATGACAAGAATATATTTAGTAAGAAGTAATAAACTATGTTTCATTAAGTCTATAAATAAAAAAATCCCAGGAAAACAAACTAAGTACATGTAGCATATATGACACAATAAAGAACCTTAGCTAAATATTACAGATTGTGAGAGGAAAGATATAGAAGGATATCTTCTATAAGGAAAAAAGGAAATATATATTTTTCCCATCACAGAGAATACACTTCCTCCTTCATTACTTTTCCCTCTCACATGTGGCATATCAATTCTATTTTATGATCCCCCTTCAAAAAAAAATAACAAACCCACAAACCCTCTATTATACTTCTCAGAAATGCAGAATGTCGTTATGATAATTTCATTACCATTTATTATATACACTGCTTTTGAATTAAAGATCCCTTCCAGAAGACAAAATGTTGCTAACAAATCTTTCACATGCTTATTGAAAATGTGGAGCGCTGCCTGCTGGAAACACAATAACATTGCTGAAGTAAGTTGGTGTTTATTTTGCCTAGGGATATTCTGTAATTGGCATTTCTAACCTGACTTTTAATCCATCGTTTTAAATTACTCCAAGAGTCTAATATTCCTCATTTGTATTCAGTTGGGAAAGCACAGGGGTTTGTTTAAATCCATCAGAAAAATTCTCTGGGGATCGTGCATTGCTAGCATGTAACCAGATATTTATAATTTGCAAGACTTTAGCTTGAATAAGTGATTTGGGTGGTTTTGAGAAAATGACAATGATGGAAGAAGGAGCAAGAGGAGAGATAAGCAATATCCTGAGAAAATTTTTCATCCTGGATGAAAACACAGGATGCATTTCTCTTCTGGAGCTCTTCCAGATAAATGTTTGGAGGGGAAAAACACGTCTTGAGTGAGATATTCATGGGACTCTGGTAACTATTTCTGAGCTAAGTAAGAGAAGTTGTTTGCATAACCTCATTCTTTGGTTCTGGAGCTATGTTTTTTCTTTTGTTGAAGGCAACAGGCTGTAATTTCTCTGCTCTGAGAGGGAAATTGGAATCTGAGCTCTGTATTTCTACAGAGCTGCCATATATTTTGGATGCATTTACTGAGTAGTTCAGGACTTGCATCTTCCCTCAGAGAAAATATATTTGACATTGGATACTGTGTGCTATATGCATTTTTTTTCCCAGTCTGAATAATCAATGCAGAAGAAAGATTTGTGCAATTTTATGTCTTACTTGCAGATAAAGATCAGTTAGCTTTGACTGGCTCATCTTTACTTTTCATGCACGCACTTAATTGGTAAATAATAATTAATGTCCCCCTCCAACTGTTCTCCAGCACCATTTATCCTAATGTTAGTGGGAAGATAAAATGATTAGGAAGAGATTCAAGAAAAGTTATCAACCAATGATTCCTGCAAACCACATTTATTTCACCTTTGTTCCTCAGCAATTTCAACTCCCTAAATGCTGCAGACTTTCCTGTTAGTTCCAGCCTGGTCAAGACAGAGTGCTGTCACATTGCTCGTGTTACCCAGGTTGGGCCTATAACTCTCATTCAATAGTTTACAACGTCATATACAGATTTATTTGGTCTCCATGCCATGAACGAGTTTCTTTATTTTCATATTTACAGCTCTTAACTTGCAGCAAATACCCCAAAATATCATCCCTTACATCACTGAAATTGTTAATAATCGAAAGTTTCATTTCTAATTTAAGGGACTAGAGTCACACCATCACCTATCTTTAAAAGTTTTACATTGTGGAAAAATGTCAAAACTCTTACAACTGACACAAATTATAGAGTAAGATGTTCGCCTCACCAAAGGGTACAAATATAGTTACCATGCTACATCCATAAAGCACATGGCTTTAGGCACGACATAAGCTCGTCTGTTCAAAGATAGTAAAAAATGACTTGATTTACTACAAAACTATATTTCCTTTAATTCAAAACTTTTTGTTTTCCAGAAAAAGAAACGAAATGCAGCAGTTACATTCACTCTAATGAGTTGAAGCTTCTAAAAAAATATTACATGCACCATTAAGCACAGATACTCTAAGAAAATAATCCATATTTCAGGATGAAAGCAAGAACATTCTTTCAAATGCACATTTTCTTTACTAGGCTATAGATTGTTGTCTTGACTGCCCTTCACATATGGTAATCAAGATAGATGTTGGAGATGTTACAAGAAAGAGCAGTAAACACGAAAGAAAGTAGCCTAGATAAATCTTCAGCATAAATAAACCTCAGTTGGTAGGGAGCCAAACAGAGTAATCAGCAAGCGACCTGCGTTAAATTAGGTCATACCCTCTCTCTTCTGTCATGAAAACAACTACTGTGAAAGACCTTTAATGTATTTAAAATCCCAGTGGATTTATTGACAGTACCTTTGTCTGGACCATGCCTGGTCTCTGGTCCCTCAAGTGCTCCAGGGTAGCAGCAATATCAATCTCTTTAGCACCTGCAACAAACCACAAATTGGGCTGAGTTCAGAGCACAAGATAATCCATGCTGCATCTGTCAATCTCTTGCTATCGGGTTCCCTTTGGGCTAACAGTCCAATTGAAAATTATTACATCCATCTCTCAGCAGACTTGGCAGACAGCTGCAATTTTTGAGTTCATATAGAAAAATAAGAAGTTGGGGCAGGTTTTATTAACATTAATTCAAGAAAAGCCAGAGAAAAATAAATTCTTAAAAATACCTTTGAACATAGAGCAGAATATGTTTTGCAGAAAGTAAGGGTCTGTTGTGGCAACACCAAATGCCCCGATGTGACTTCTAAGAGTATGCACTGAATTAAGGGCCTGAACCACACAAAGATTTATGCTGTTAAAACAAGATTTAGGTGAACTTTTGCCACCTGCAGCTGAGATCCAGAAAATCTATCTGTGGCTTCCTAGTTCAGGACATACCAGATCACCTTGCTGTATGAACACTGTTTCAGCCAGCAAATCTATGTCATTTTCTTTAGGTTATACTTTTGGTGTTTGGACACCGCTGTGGTGTAGTGATCGGCAGCACCAGGACACAGAAAATAGGCACGCACAACCTACCTGCTGTGGGGACTGCCTCCCTTCCTCGGTGCAAATGGAGGTGCTTTCTTTTAAGACATGATCTGTGGAGATCAAAGCAACTCCTTGTGCCTCTCACCTTTCTTATAACCCAGAGCCTGAAGAACTGAAGGGGACAGGGAGATGCTGACCTCCTTCTCAATTCCCTCCAGTTTAAGATATTTCAAGACCACCTTCCTCATTTTCCTTAAGTGCCTAACCTGATACATGTTTTTTGAAGGGATTGAGATGAAATCAGGATTTGGGTCCCTCCTTTATGAACTCCAAGAGTAGAAGCTGAGAAGTTCGGCTACAGAGCTCAGCTATCTCGCATCCATCCCCTTCTGCATCTTGCAAGAACATCACACAGTACCAAAGCATCAGGCAGATGGGCAGAGGGCCATCCTAGCCCAAGTGTTACTGCCGCGCCTCTGTTCCCCTATCCCCTACTGCCCTGGTTGTCCGTGCATTCTCCTAGGGCAGATGTGGGTCCACAGCTTCTGAAGCTTAGAAAGATGCTGACCTCAGGTCTGTCCTCTTTTCTACATACACTTTCACCATTAGATGATTTATCAAAGACAGGTATCATCTATAATTCTGAAATCTGCTCTATTTTAAAGGATATTTAATGGTGTGCTCTGAAGAAGACTGTGGCCCTTCAATGTGCAATTCGACAACCGTTTCCTATTGCCTGGCCCTAGGAACCTCCTGGCCCAGTCTGTGCCAATTTGGGACTTCCTTCTGGAGGCATTTAAATCTCCCCAACTATTCACAGGGGTCTCACTGCCTAACTTGTGGGCCACGCACCTAAAGCATTGCTGCTGCAATAGCTAATTTGTACACATCTAGAACGTATACTTGCTTGGTTCCCAAGACTGGATTTGGAGGATTGGGCCCAATGCTTACCACTCCTCCTACAACTCTTGTAATTTAAGGGCTTAAGTCTAACTGCAATTAGGTTCATACCAATGTAAATATCATGCACTTCCTCATTTACCCAACTCAACTTTATAACTCAGCACCATCTTTTAAAAAATTCAGAAAAGCAACCAATAGTGAATGATTTAATTTGTTTTCCTTTGATAAAAGATGTAAGAAGATATTTAAAAATAACATCAGCTGTACAAGAATAACTGATTTGCAATATGTTCTTCATATCGATGAAAATATGTTCTTCAGCTCTATCAGAAACGGAATGGAGCTCATTCAGTAAATGTAACAGTGACAACCTAGAAAAGGTATCTGACAGATATTTTTGCTAATTACCAGGGGTTGGGGAATTGTACGGCTTTTACTTCCTCCACCACCCCCCTGAATTGTACAGGAATTTACAGGGATGAGCTTTGGAAAAAACCAGGAAGTTTTATTTTAAAATAGAAAAAACAAACCTCCTTACAACAGAGCAAACCAATACATACTCACATACGCTGTAAAGTCTGATAAGTGACAGTAATTATACCTTAAGTCTGTTGCAGGTTTTGTAGTGGCAGTTCATCTGGAAAGCAGCAGTAAAGGTACACTCTTTGTAAACCTTAGCACTGGTGTAACATGGTAGCTCATTTCAGTGTTTAGTCTCACACATATATGTGCAATTAGGTGGGATTTCTCTGTTCCACCACAGAATCCACAGCAGCAGAGTTGTGTGAGCACTGCACATGCTTTACAGCCTTACTTGTGGCCTCTTTAGATTACCAGCAATTAAAATGTGCCAGTAGCATCTTAGCTCAACATAAGAGGAATCTGCTCTTTCAGAAATTAAGAGATGAGAAAAACTTAAGACACTGATGTCCATGGATGAGGTTAACCACAGTCCTGAGCTGGCCTCCGAGGTGTGCTGCAAGGATGAACCTGGAGATCCTCCCAGTGGAGCTGGCAGGCTCCAGTGCCACATGGGCTTCCCTGTGGCTGCGAACGTATGTGTCCCCTCTCCAGTGAGGGATGGTCTTTATTTGAAAATACTCTAGCCTCAGGACAAACAGGGAAAAGGTTTGTGACAAGACCCAATAACACTCGTCAATGGCCAGACGGGCTTCTGAGCTTACCTTTGAAAGAGTTAATTCCTCCATTTCTGTGATGCAGATTGCAGGCATTTACTAGTGAACTGATGCTTGCTTTTTAATCATCATTAACAGAATGACATGTCTAATAGTATGAACAAGGCCTGATTACAAAATCCTGATTTAGCAAAACACCAAAGCATATGCTTGCACTGGAACATAAGAATAGTCCTACTGGACCAATGTGCTAAATGAGGAGCTTGTTTTGAAGTGTTTTTTCAGTACACGTCCCCGAAACATCAGTTTTTACTGATTAGTGTCCCCCAGCCCAATGGGTTGTGATCAGCATGTCACCCACAAGCACTTCTGATGTCCTCAGCCATAGGTAATTAAAAGGAAAAGGAGAGCAAAGTATGATTTTGCCCAAATCACATGTCTTGTTGGACAGGGGGTTAGAGGCAAGGCAAAGCAGAGGCAGAGATTGATTTGCTACCCCTTTTTTTTTTTCCATTTCTGAATGCCTCTGATACTATGGTGATGGGAACTACCTAAGTGCCTAGAGAGACTGATCAACAAAACCTAGTGCTGCAGAGATGGTCAGCTGTTTTGGAAGAAAAATATCTCGGAACAAGAAAATTCACAGGAAAAAGGATGAAATCAATGGCATAGGATAAAGCCAGCATGACTTGTTTTCTCTCTACATGAGCAAATCTCTCTTCCTCCTCTGCATCCACTGCTACATGTTATGCATCTATTCCCTTATTGTGCCTAAAACAAATGAGTTTAAATATATATTGCTAGTCCACTATTAGATCTCATTTTGTGATGAGGGCTTTTTTTCTATTCAAACTTATGCTAGATTGCTGTTATATTATGTAAATTCAGCTCATTTCCACTGCTGTGTGTGATGATAGTCTGTAGAAAGTTCTCCGGCGACAGAGACGGACAAAGGAAAAGATTTTCAAGGCACAAAGGGAGGTCTGAACCCAACCTGCCTTCACAGGTGAGAGGAGCTCAATGCTTAACTGCAGTGTGAGCTTTCAGCTCTCTTTGGAATTATTTTGTTGAAATGTGACACAAATTCAACGTCATCTTCGCCACGCTGAGGCTTTCTCTTTAATCTGAGTATAACAGTGTGGCATAACATTCTATAGTACCCAATAACTCTTTATTTATGCTTTTGAGCCATTTCAGGTGACAAAAAATACAGCATATGCTACATGACATTGGGAGCGAGGGATATTGCATCTAAGGACATTAGGGTTGAACGATGCTGGCCACAAAGTATCCACACATTGCTAAGGTGTTTCAAACATTGCTTATCTGGAAAGCCCACATACAAATTAAATTTGATGCAGTGGTTTAGAGTAAAAGCTGGAAGAACTTGATTCAGTGACTCTAAGGATATCCCATTAGTGGAAGTGTTTTGCTCATGCTACTAAACTTTGAAGTCCAGTAACAGATGGAGACGTCAATATGTTGTCATACAACAAATAATCTAGAGGAAGGGTTAAAAATACTAGGCTGGAGAGCACTGACAATTGGAAAAGAGAGCACAAAATATGTCAAAAAGGCAATAGTTTCTATCTTTTCTCCTCACCAATACATATCTGCTTAAACAGTGCTATTGGTTTCAGAAAATAAAGAGGGGGATAAAAGAGGAAGAATTTAAAGAACAAAGGACTGCCTTTTCACTTTTTGACTGTATTTTACTCTCCAGGGAATAAATTTGGTTCATGTTTGTGATGGGTTCCTTTTTCACAATGGATTTCATTGCTTGTTTTAAATGAATGTACAAATGTAAGTGTGAGACTGAGCTAATGTTGTACCAGCAGTATTGTGAAAATGACTGTGCAATGTGTTTTTTTTTAAACAGAACACGCATTCACAGTAATTCACTGTGAACCAGATACTACTAGCCTTCCCCCTGCCCTTAGGAACGCAGTGAGCTAGCTGAGGAAATACCTCCAAAAACACTTCCAACACCAGTGCAAGCCAGATTTTAACTTCAGTAATTAGCTATCATCTTCCTAAAGGCTTGAAGCATTCACAGTGAGCGCACAACAACCCACATCAGGAACATTAACTGGATAAACTAGAAGAAAACAGGAGAAGATGCAAGCTGAATGATACTTTGCCCCCAAGGAGAGAAGTGGTTTCTGAAGTTTAGGGTCATCTCCTTTGCAACCCTTTCTCTCCCTGCAGGCACCAATGCAGGATGCACACTGGCACTTAACAGCTGGTGCTCCTGATTAGCAGATCTCAAGGGGTTAAAGCATTTGCCCTAAGATAGTTGCATAAGTGGAGTATCCAGCATGTCATAAAAACGTGGGTAACAGTTGAATTCCCTTTTCCTCCTGCAATAAATAATGAGCTAGCCAAATTCTGCTGTAATAGGATCCACGAGGTGACCAGCAGCTCGCAATATTTAAAATCATCGTGAATTACCTAATGTTAGTTTTATGACTATAATAATGAAATCTTCCCTCTCTTCTCATCCCCCTAAATATGGCAGGGGACCTATTTTGATAAGCAGAAGACACATGAGAAACACTCTGTGGAGGATAATCCCTTCCACATTGTGATGGTACGGGAATATGACAGACAAAGTTTATTGAGAGGGGTAACATCTTTTAATATAACAGCTGGGAAGAAAAAATGAAGGGATATCATTAAGAAGTGGTTTCCAGGTTCAGCAAACCACAGAGCTTGTGCACCTGAAAATGTGTTGGGTTGGTGAGGGTTTTTTTCAGCATTTGTTACATAAATGTATGAAAATTTTGGCTTAATTAAGGTAAACTTTGAGATTTTATTTTTAGGCTTGAACATACTTGCACTGAAAGCAAAGTCAAAAGTCCTATTCATTACTAATGAAAAGTGCAGCATAGATTCTGTGAGACTGATAGAATTTTATATTAAAGCACTGTATTAAAAAGAATATTTTAGATTCCAGATGCTCTGAATTTTCTGTGTATTTATAAAAATAAAATGATCCTTAAATACTTCATCAAAGCAGTTATTTGTGGGGGGTTTCTTTTTAAATAACCCAAACTGAAGAGTTTTCTTTGTGAATGTTTCACAAATACATATCACTCATAAATATTAAATTAAAAAGGATTTTTCTAGCTGGGAACAACTTTCAGATCTACTGGCATATATCCTCAAAAAGATAGGATTGTAACTCTGCAGAATGGCTATACATTTGTTACTGAGTCCTGAAGGATGGCTTGGACATCAGGGGGCTTATGTTTAGATACATTTGAATTCTCTTCCAGACTGAGACTCTGACTTCCTGCACCACTTTGGTTAAATCATTAAATTCACTCTATGTTTCACACCATCATTTATAAAATGAACCATTTTTTTCCTACCTAATGAGTTGTTAGGAAGGCAAATCCATTAATGATTACAAGGTACTTGGACACTAGAGAGATGAGGACCTACATAGATACTCTGGGTTTTTTTTTCCAATACCCTTTGCACCTTTCTCAGCCCTCTTTCTGTTCCCCTTGATCATAAAGTGATCAGAAAGCTGAATATATGATGTAGGAGTCATGCTGAGTGGTTGTAAATGTGGGATTATTAGCACTGTTACCCTTTCTCCTTAAGGCGATGATGATCGGTGTAGGAATAAGCGTTCATCCCAACACAAAAAAATGGAGTAGTAAGGCAAATACAGAAATGACCTGTCAAGTCCATTTCTTTTTGCAGCAGTAAGTATTCAGTTTCATTCTAGTGGAAGATATCCCTGCCCATGGCAGGGGGGTTGGAATCAGATGGTTTTTAAGGTCCCTTCCAACCCAAACCATTCTATGATGCTATGATTCTATGATTCTAGCCAGATACTACCTGCTCAATGCATCTTCTTATATTTATTATATTGTATAGATTTTGAATTAGGCCTTAACGGGCAGAGAGACTTGTTACATCAGATTAAAAACTGGCTTGTTAGAATCTTGAAGGAAGAGTTCCTAATACAGTTCTTTCCACTGCTGTTGCTAGAAGTTGAAAAAGGTCCAATTAGTATTTGCAAGATGCTGCTGATGGACAGTCTTTTAGTCTCAGAATCACGCACAGCACAGTATTTGCAGGCAGTTGGGAGCACTGTGGAAGAATCACTTGTAATATTATGAAATAGCAAAACTACAGGTGAGAAAGAAAGTAAGGGCAAAAATACAGCGTCAGCAAGGACAGTGAGCTGTCTTATCACAGCATGTCTGTGTTTAGGAAGAATACAAGTGTTTTTCATGTTTGGGTGATGACTGCATGAGTCATGCCTAAAAGTGATGCTTCATGGTCAAAGCAAACTCGTGCACAGCGGCTTTATGCTGCCTTTCTTCCCTCTCCAGGTGAGGACTCTGACTAATAGGCTTTCTTGGGTTTAGCACCACATTTTCTGGCCCTTTTCTGTGTCCAGCTTTGCCTTAGCAAGGAGGTAGACAGTGAGCTGTGGAGACCCAAGGACAGCAGAAACCTCCTAAAGAAGGACAGACAGTAACTAGATCCAGGTCTGCCAGAAGCCTAATACACAAAAAGGGCCCATCTATACTGCTGGCTGTGATAGTGTATAGAAACAGAAGTGGTCTCTCTGAGGAGTTAGGAGGGTAAATCAGCACTCATGGACTATTGCACTGTCACAGCTATGCTATTTCCAATGCCCAAGCTAGCTGGACATAGCACAGATATGCTATAGATTTCCAACTGTTCCTAAAGCCCTAGATGCCTCCAGCTTCCCACTGACAACTTCTAAAGGACGGCTCGCCTAGCTGCTCCAGCAAGTGCTTGCCCCATTGAGTACTTAATGTTGCAGCGAAACATTTAATCACACCATATGAGGGGCAAACTCAATCTGATTAAAGAAGAAAAGGTCATAACTAGGGGGAGTGTAACACCAGTTCTTCACTGACCATTAGTTTTAATGGCAAACCGGTAATATTTACTAACTAGCTTAGTCTCAAAAGGCCCAGCCTCATCTCATCTACTCCAGCCATCCTTAAAGTTCGAATTGGAGTTAGTCATCTCCTCTCCCAACAGCTAAGAGAGAGAGGGCAAGCTCTGATGGGCAAGTCATTTGCCTGAGAATTGTCCTCCAGAGGTGCATCTCGTTCTCCATTGATGACTGAGAAGACCTAGACAACTAGGTTAGGCGAGATGCTTAATGCTAAATGCTTTATATGGCTGAAGTTAGCTGGAATGAACCTGAGTTGAAAAGAGTTGAGTTTCTGTTCTGCAGTTTCAGGCTAACAAATGCCAGAGTCTGCCAAATCTAATGGTGTTTGAGATCTGCGTTTTGTGTCTGTTCCGTTCCCCTCTTCCCTCACCTCCCCAGTTCGGCAATTGTGATGGAAATGACAAAAGAAAAAGCAACATGGAACCATAATGAAAAGATAAACCAGTTGC
>NW_009596271.1:5780-18388 GCF_000690535.1 Cariama cristata | reverse complement strand
TAGGGAAGGCCATGGAAGTGAAAAATGCGTTGTAAGAGTAACTGCTATTCGTATAGTGCTCTGCTGCAAAGAAACAAAAGTATTGTCTTCCTTTCCTTCAATTTGCATCGTCTGAGTGCCCACTAAATAAAACCCCTTGTAAATATTAGAGTTAAAAAAGGGAGCTGAACAACGGCTAGAATCTACAAAAATAAAAGCAATTTCACTTGTAGTTATCCAGATGTCTGCTGCTGTAGCTGCTGGAGTTCTGCTATTGGTCAGGAGGACCATTTGATGCTTTTCATGGAAAAAGAAAAGTGTCAGCAAAAACCTAGTGAGGGACACACTTTTAAAGATAACAAAAAAGATAAATGTATTCAGGCTGGCATTTTCATTAAAAGCTTATTCTCTCTCTGAGATGAACAAAATCTGTGTGCATGTGTATATGTAGTTAGGGATGGACCCAACATATACCTGAATCAGTGAACTGCCTGTAATTTGAGACAAAATACATAAGTGCTTCTATACACCTAACAATGACCCAAATTAAAATTTCTCTATCTTTATTGAAAAAAACCAAAACAACCACAACAAAAGAACCCAATGGGCAACGAAAGCGTATAAATGGAGGAGTACTTAAAGTAATAAAAGTGAAGTAATGAAAATTGTGATAGTCATACACACACAGAATGTAGATTACATAATGTGTTATTGTTTACCCATTTTATATTAATACTTGATAACTGCATATTATAAATGTATCATGGTAAGTGATACGGCTTTGTCAGTACACAAATCAAAGGAAAGTGATACTGAAGATGGAACACCCAGGAACAGCTTAGTATTTTTAAAACTGCTACAGGAAAATAATGCTGCTAAGCTTACACTGATTTTAACAGTCCTGAAGGGGTAGAAATTCACTACTGACATGTCAGTTTTTAAACTAATATCCTTTGTCAATGCAGAAAAAACATGCAGAAACCACTCACTGTAAATGAATGCAAATGGATGCTAATTTGAGGACCAATCATTCCTCACTTCCACTGTGCACGAGAATATGCCACATCACATTCTATACCATATAGGAATTGTTTCTCTTTTACACCTACATTTCCGTCATCCTCCCCAGAAGTCAAAAGTAAAAGGAATATGCCTAAATTACCACATGCAAGAAATAGAAGTTAATGAGTTATATTCCACATGGGGTAAGATATCCCATTGTTATCTATGGTCACTCTAGAAAATACCAGTGCACATATCTAAATTTAACTTACACACGCATGCACACGCACACATACGAAGTGTATACATAGCAAGAATTATGGATGTGCCGCTACTGCCGCTACTACACTTACAGGGTTCCCCAGTATCAGCTCCCATAGAGTTCTACATAATTAGCTTCTTTTAATACCTCTTTCAGAAACTACCAGTGAATTACCTAAAGGCAGCTCATCTCCACGTGGTGAATCAAACATGAACAAAGTTAAGATGCTGATTGCAAAAATGACATTTCTGAAAACGTATCTCAGTTGGCCCTAAAAAATCTTGAGAGTTTCCTTTGGAAAACGTGAATTTTATTTACAGGGGACACAGAAGCAGCTCACCCACATGAATCTATTAGATTGTAAGAACTACATTTTACATTACTTTCATTTTACATTACAGGTAGATGTCAATGCTTTCAGAAGACAGCACATGGAAAGACCTGAATAAAAGATGCAACCATTATGGATTAATTCTTTAATGAAGTATATCGTTAAAAGTGACTAAACTGGTCCAGCTATAGAAGTTGAAGAATAATTACACTTTAGTTAAGTAATATACATTGTACCCTTTACAGCCAGAAGACTACCATCTGGTCAATTAAACACTTCTCTTCAAATCCTTCTATGGACCGCTGCATAAGATTAGCTGCAAAAAAAGTAGTTCTTCACTCTGTATATAAACCTCCTTTCCCAAACATTTGCCCAGCTGCTTCTCAAACTGATAGCACAGTACTTCTATGACTAGTTTTTTCTCTTTTCCATATTCTAACCTACCCATTGTGTGAAAAAATGCTGCCCAAATTCCTCATCTGCTTGTCTCCTCCTTAGTTTCAGTCAATGACTTCTTGTTTTCAAATTAGTCACTATCTCAAGCTGCTTACTGACATTAATACATTCCTTTCAGGATCTTCTAACGCTCTATGGGGACCCCCCTTCGTGCTCCCTTTCCCAAGGAATAGCCCATGTGTGATCAGTCTTTCTTCACAATTCATTTGCCCCAAACCCTGGATAATTAGGATTGCTTTCTACCACACTTTCCTAGTCCCAATTCTTTTCCAATAAAATCCCCAGAACAGCAAATAACTCAAGAACTATGGCTCTTTTAGAGTAATCCCTGACCACTAAACTATATAAAAAAGAAAAAAAGCCACAGAAATTACATCAATAACTTGTCTGCTTTTTGTTTGAAATCTCTATAGGCCATAAAGGAAACCATCTAAAAATGCAGTCCATACAACATACACTAGGAAACATCAACCAACAACACCTTCTTCGTGGTCTCTAATTAATTTCACAATGGAAGCTTGTAGAACATGCTACATTTTTATCTTCATTTTATGAACTATTAATCGATGACTCTATAGTGTTAATAATGTGTCAAAAGCTTTAAAGCTTTATATATCAAAATGTGTTTTGCAAAGGCAATAAACACTGTTTTAAACAGCTTGTTCTAAATAGTGGGAGTTTGTTGAGCATCACAGGCTGGACCATAAAAAACTGTCCTATATATTCCCTATATACTTTTGCATGTAGCTGGGGGCCCAGCTCTCATTGTGATTAATTATCTGCTGGGAAAAGCTGCAAGAATGAGCACTGTTTGCCTAATTGTGTTTCCAGGGTAACTCATTACATAAAAGTTACAATACATAAATGCAGCTCATTTGAAAAACCGGCCTTATATGATATGTTTACATGGACACTAAGAAATTCCTTCAGAAATTGAAATAGCAACACTTCAGATTTACTTGGTTAGCGTTATTGCTGCCGAGAACTGAGGCGGTCTTGTGGATAGCACAATAGTGAACAAAGCAAAACCTAATTTTTAGGCTTTACTGGCCTGCATTTTTTTCTTTTTTCCTAGAGATAATAATCTATCTCACCCAAATCTCAAAGACCAGCAATGTGATCGATTCAAACTTAGAAAATGAAAATGATTAAATTTTTAAATCCTAATTTTTCTGCTATATATATTTTTCTACAGAATACCACCTATTTCTAATCCCACTTTTTGCCCTCTTACCATTAAATACCATTAAAAAAAAAAGTAATCTCTCTTTTACACTATATATTCTCTCAACCACTGTATGCCATGTAGTATGTTAAGTTTCATTTTCATGGGAGAAGCTGGATTCTGGGCTGAAGAAATATTCTCTTGTTCACCAATCGCATGTCAGAAATAGTCTGCTCTAGACTTGTATCAACACAACGGAACAATAGAATTTTCTCAGACTTTGCATAAGGACTCAAAAATAAGCAGACTGAATCCATTTTAACACGAATATGGGCGAGCATTTTCTTTCATAAAATCCTTTCAGAGAGGAGCTAACCCCACAACTTCATTATGATTGTTAAATCCACACAGCAGATAAGCAAAACCTCAGCAAGGGTTCAGATTAGCCAAAATCATTTGATCACGATGAGTCAGAAGGCGAATTAAGGAATCTTTTGTTTTGCCTTAAAATGTCACGGTATAAACTGCATCTGCTCAGGAGCTGACTCACAAGACCCTCAGACAATAGGGTAGTGGGGGCAAGGAAAGGACTTGGGGAGATAACCTCCGCAGTCAGCCCAGGCCAGAGCTTGTGTGCTCATCAATTATAATCCAAGCTTTTGAATGCAAGAGAATAAACCGTTGGTTTGGCTTTGCTAAATCGAATCTTTTTACTGGGTTTTAGAATTCAGAAATCAATACTTTAAAAGGATTTTAAAATTCATATTCGCCTTCCCTTCGACTCATCTGGTTCCAGCTAGTTCAAACACAAGAAAATGGATGGTCAGCAAACCCTAAGCAGCTGCTGGGTGGATTAATATCTAAAAATCAAACTATTATCTACACTATCCAAGCCTCTCAGTTCAGAAAAACGAAAGTAGGAAGACTCATAATCTCTCTTTTTTTTTTTCTTTTTCATGCCAGAAACACTCAATAAAAATGTCTTGCAATATATCAAACTTTTAGGCACTACAATAAGCCTGCAGGAAAGACAAGAAATGAGAAAATTCTCAACTTTTCTCTAGATCATACAAAAATAAAAAAACCCTGATCAGCTCAGAGTTACTGTGAGTTTGGGATGAGGAAGGAATATGAAGTAGACTAAACCTAAATCGGTTTATCTTCCCTAGTAACAAAGGATAAAACTTGTAAATACATCAAGAACTTTGAAATTCTCGGCAGAAATCAGCCTCAGAAAAACACTCTCTGTCAAAAATCCAGCAAGCATTGCTATCTACAAAACCAATCCATTATCATTTTCTGTATTTATTTAAATCATGGAAAAGCACATGGAGTTGAGATAAATCACTTCTCATCTTCTCACTCAAAACTAAAGCTTGTCCTAAGCTCCCTGTCGGAAATGAGAGGTGACTTGGTAACTGTCTTAAAATCGTAACACACGTGTAAAAACAGGATCATAGTTAAATAGTTATCATAGTTAAAACATATTAAATAGCATTTAAATGTGTTACTGTAAGGCCAGACTCAATACCGTTTATTACTTTGATGGGTGTAGGATCAGGGTCTTGTAACTAACTACTCTGCATACGAATCTAGCAAGAAAAATAACTATAGTAATAAACTACATGATAAACAGCAGCACTAAGTTACTAGAACAACTAAAGAAAAGGATACACTTCCATTTAAAACTTTCCGCTGACATGACACAGGAATGATAGCACTGAATAGACACTGTTGTTCCCTGACTGTTCCTGAGCCTAATAAGATTATTTAATGTGGCTGTTTTGAGTGACTGCACAGATGCAGTCATTGCATTTACTGCACAGAGGACAGTGAAATTCATTAAAAACCCGACCCAACAGGAAATCCTTCCTGACGCTGTGCAGAGCCGGAGGGAGTCCCGCAGGCGGGTGCTGTGTGGCCCTCAAAGGCAGCTGGGGGCCGGGAAGGTGTTTGCTGAGCGAGCGCTCCTGCGAGCTCCGTGAGAGCTCTTGCGTGCCCTCCCGCCAGCTCACCCCCTGCCCAAGTACATCAAGGGGGCATTTCTACCCTTGGGACCAACTTTTATCGTCCTACAAGTGCACTAAAATAGGGTGCTTTGCTTTTATTTAAATTTCATTCCCGCTTTCTCAAAGGGGTTGGGGCTGTCAGACTGACGTGGTGCCTGTCAAGCACAAAATCTTCCCCAGCTTGATTTCTTTTCGCCGGCTTTAGGAACAGGTCCCTTGCTGGAGGTTTTCAGCATCTAAAATAACATGAGGGATGGCAACAGGCAGGATAGTAGAAGATATGAATTTATAACGTGTTTAATAGACTAAGTATTAGCACTAATTCAATGAGCAGTAGGAGAAGAAATTGTAAATGACAAAGGCATTTACAGTTAACTGTCTAAGAGAATGCAGGGAAGTAAATCATTACATGAAAAAGGAGCTCCTTTTCCCAACCTACCCTATTAAAAACCCCACTAAAGAGCCAGGGCATTTATTGATTGCTTTCTACTTTCCCACTGCTGAAACTAAGTACTCCTCTATTTACTTTGATTTAAAAATGCATTATTGTCTACTTTCTAATAAACCAGACAGTGGAACAAGAAACTCAAATTATTCTAAGTTTATTCTTAAAAGTCCGTTGTTTTTTTTCTTTTTTTTTTTTTTTTTGAAAGACTGAAGGCCTTAATCCTTAAAAGCCTTTTTGAAAGAAATGTTACTAGATGCTGGCCTTGCAGCTGGGCCCAGATTGAAAGTGCACTTACATTTTTATGTTTAGCGCTGAAGGACTCTGAAGTTAGCCCTCGCACTCCACATAAAAGCTTTGGAAAGGGCATTCTTTGCCACTCGTGCAATTCATTCTCTAAGAAAAGGAAATGGAAAGAAAGATTTCATGTCCAGGGCTTCAGGCCTTTGATCATTTGATGAACATTGGATCCTCAACCTGGGCCTCCAGCTTCTCAGGCCAGACAAAGAGGGCCCCGGCCGCACAGGCTGGGCCTCGGTTCCCGCCCGAACAAAACCTTTGGCTGCCGCACAGTGTGACAGCCTGGGAAAGGCCCACCTCAGCAGGGCTGAGATGCCCGCTCTGCCCTTTGATCTTTCATTTAAACCCCAGCCAAAGCACCAGGTCAGGGGATTTTGCGTCGCACACCCCCATGGGCAGAGGGGAGCAGGTCAAGAACAAAATGGGGGTGACCGATCTCCAAAAAGCCCTGTGACGCCTTTCTCTGGCCAGTTTCACATGACTTGTCTGGTATTGTGAAGCGCTAAGCCCACACTTAAAATGGAATTTGACATTACATGGTACAATGGAGTCAATAAATGGCATTCTTCAGTGCTTTTACAACAAAGTCAACCCTCCCTTAAGTGGCTGAAAGCCCCAAGCTAGAAAATACTTCTCATTTACTTCTTTATGTGAGTAAATTGCATATACTTTAAATCTAGTTTTCATTACAGCTTCTCATTGCTGATGACTGAAATGAGCCGAACAAATGCCTAACAAAGGTCTACATTAATTTTACGACGTACCATTGCTTCTATTTTTAAAGACTAAGTTGTCATGTAGCATGCAACAAGCATTGGAAATATCTCCATATTCCTTCACAGAGTGAAAACCTATTTTCCAGTGAGCATGAAAAACTAATCTCATCTCACTGAAAAATTTATTTTCAGTACAGTGCTATGGAGAAGGCAAACATACAACTTCTTTTAACATCAGCAGCAAGTTCCACATGATGCTTGCGGGCAGAAAATTCAGTCCATGTTTGACGAGACATGTTAACAGAATCTGGAGAGGAAAAAAATGTTAAACTCTTCTTCCTAAAGGGACAGGATGACACTATGTCCCATAGGACTGGGATACGCAGGATACAACAGCAGATGACTGCAAAGCATGGAGTGTATTTTTAAGCTACACATAAAAATACGTCTATGTTAGTAGATTTTAAACAACAACTGTAAAGTGATTAGAACTCAAAGAACTAAATATTGTTTCTCTGTATAAATTAATACATGTTTATACAATTAATCCTTTTTCTTTAAATACACATATGTGCATAATGCCAGATCAAGGTGGCTTAAGAACTCAGGTTAAGAATTCAGAAAGGCAAATGACTGTTTTTTGTTTATCTCTATGTAACTGCGATACAAACATGGTGAAAGGCATGAGGACAGGGTACAATATATAAATAAAATTAACTATTATGTCTTTTTAACATATGGTCAGGTTTACATGCCCACTTTTACCCTCCTTTCTTTTGAAGACAATATCAGTATTAAAAATATCGTTTAGTTCTAATATACAAAGATTATTTCAGGGTATCTCAAGTACTTCCCACCATGAACAATTTACCAATCAATAAAAGGTAAAGGAATGATCCCAATCTCTAGAGAATCTATAGACTTCATTTTAAACAAACAACAGTATATATTTATGTTGACAGATGATTTCCCACTTCATAAAATTACATTTCACAGATAAGGAAACTAAGGAACAGAGAAGTTAAATAAAATTGTTCAATATTGAACAGATAGCGGCAGAACTGGGAACAGTGCATTAGCCAATTTCTGTCCTCTGTCCTGTCTGCTACAGTCTTTTTCCTCCTAAGAGACAAATCTGTGCTGCACATGAGGCCCTGTCTGGTACCAGCTCTTCTAGGCACTATGGTGGCAATAGGCAGTTACAAAAAGAAAAGTAATCGTGTTTGACCACCATGGCTAAGTAGGTGACAGAGGACTGGGCAACAGTCATGAAGCAGCCCAAGACCTAACTCATGTAACCACCAAATAAGTATTGTACAGCCTCAAGGTATCTTCTTCTAAAAACTGTAATAACTATTTTAAACGATAAATTTAAAAATTCAAATACTTCTCAACAGCACAAAGCCAGCTGGTCATTCACAAAGCATTTGTGTTTGGGTTTGTTGTTTGAAATTGCTATGAAAATAAAACTTAAGAACATTCAAGAAAGAGTACAATTTGTGTCTAATTTATTCTCAGATTTTCTGTGAATATTGCTCCCTGAGTTGTCATGGCAACACAAGCACATCTTTCAGTACCGAGCAAGTAACAAGCCTTTCAATTCTCACCTTTGGCCATTTTATTGAGAACCATGTCAATTAGAATGTAGGTTCCACTTCTTCCCGCACCATCGCTGCCAACAGAAAGGGAAAAAGAAAAAATAAAGCCTATCAACGTGCATCTAGACTCAACATGAAGGTACATGCCCTTAATGTTATACTGTTACACATTGGGGGAGAAGAAAGAACAAGGGGCTAAAGTAGGGTACTGAGAGAGGACAGAAAGCTTGCACTGTATTAACACAAGCTGTTCATGGAAGATGAACTATTAGCCTGTATGCGTAACAGGGCTTTGTTTTGATTTTTAAAGCCAAGTTGTGTTTATGCAAGAAAAGCATTTCAAACAACAGTGGAAAAGTCACTAACCCTAAACCAGGATACCATTTCTGTTCAAAAAGTGTACATAAAATGAGCTTATAGTCACTTTTATATGAGATGAAGAACCACAGAATAAGCAAGACCAGAACATTATCCAGAATGGTCCCAAAATGTCATGGATTGCATTTGAACACAGTGATTGGAGAGAATGCACACAGAGATCTGTTCAAGAATAAAATATTTGATTACTGAGGGACCGCAATCTTTCTTCACTGTACATCACAAGTGGTTTGTTTTTAGTTTTTACCTTTCCATTTAATTCTTCCTTAGTTGCAATGACCAGAAAAAATATTATCATGGAATTTCTAAGAAACAGCTTTAACTTTTGTGTATCATCAGCCCATCCTCAGAGATGTGAGATCAAGCCTTGGGAGGGGCAAAGCTCCCTAATCTGAATGCAGCTTGTGTCCCTTTCAGAGAGCAACGTGTAATTGCCAGTGTGATGCTCTTTTAGAGCTGCTGTTAGCAAACATAATTAAGACTTTAAGTAAAAGCTTTTTTCTTTCCCTCTCCAAAATTTTTACAAAGGTGCATGTGTGACCAATTTAGAGTGGTATGTAGTTTTATTAATTAAGCTATTATTTTTATTGATAGCTCAATTTGTCTACAATAGTTAATGAAAGGAAAAATAATAGAACAGCATGAAGTGCGTTATTACATTCTGTTTACAGACAGGCTATGAAACGCAATTTTTGTTAAGTTTCTGTAGACAGGTTTTTTTCTTTCAGTTACTGGCTTACTGCTTAGAGAAAAGGAGGTAATGGTACTAATTTTTTTTTCTATGTCCATGAAAGGGACAAAGACACAGTCTTATTAGTTAAGCTGAATAATGAGAGACAAGGCAGAGATCAGGCCTAATAGAAACAAAAACTACTGAGCTGATGGTAGATGTTTCCATCCATCACAGTAAGGAAACAGCAAGAAACTTGAAGGCTCTTCATGCTGCATCAAATGCTTCTTTTCTCAGGCTTCCTGGAGGCAATGCAACAAGCCTCCCCCAGAGCATTCACCTCTGCAGAGGGCTTCCTCGCATCCAGTGGAAGGTGACTGCTGAGCCACACATGAGAAACATGTCCCCTCCCTCCTCACTCCCACCCAAAGTGGAGTGCCACATGTCAAACAACCTGCCTCTTAGCACGGCTGTTTTTCTGTCTTCCTTATCTACAAGAGTATCTTCAATATATAAGTGCAACATTCTCCTTATAACTCAGAATCTCCAATGGCAAAACCAAACATTAACGTTATTAAGGTAAAGTTTTCCATTGACCTGCCCGATAGCTTTCATGTGCATCTATCAGACTGTCAGGCCTCAAGATAATTCGAGTTTAAAGGATTACTCAATCTCTCGGTAGGTTTCCACTCCCTGACATTGCCCTCTTCTTACCATGATCACTAAAAGCAAGCAAAGAAGAAATAAAACATAACTCAGTGTTAATAAAATAAAGACGACTAAATCGGGAGAGAATGCACGGAACCACTATCATTTTGAATCAGATTTATGAAACTGAAGTGCTACTTATATTGGAAAAGGTGGCCATACATTGTTAAGTCATGGCACAACACCTACGAAGTCATAGGAAAGAATAACTTTATTATGAAAACAGATCCTAAGTACTAATTAGCATTAAAAAACAGCTGAATTATATTTAATACCTTCAGCATACCTCACTATCTGTTTAGTGATTCATCTAAAGCTTTAATTTGCCCATTTTGTTTATATTAAATTCTTAGCCATACAAATCTCTCTGGAGCTATTTTAGAAATTGTACTTGCCTGCAATGAACAACTACTGGACAAGAGCGACCCCTGTAGCACTTGTTTACTTTTCTGAAATAAAACAGACACAAAAAATTAATTAAGCATATTACATACTGTTTCTTTAGCCAACTGTCAAAAATAAGCAATAAGAAAAAGCAAATATTGCAGTCTTTAAAGAAACAGTCAGGTTGATAATTTCCTAATATAACAAGCAGTTGTTACACACACATAATCTTGTTTAAAGTTTGCTTCTGCTTTGCTGCTGTAGAAATCCCAGTAAACATCCCATTATCACGTTGACTAGGCAAAATAAATGACCTCTTTTCTCAAATGTCTCACGTCTTAGCTCCAAAACTAAGATTTTCTTGAGATGCTTTAATTTTAAAGCCAACTTTGAGTTTATGAGCTTGCTCAAAAAAATATCGAAGGGCATCAAACTGAATCCAAAATTAAAAATAGCTATTCCAGTATACTTTGTACAATGTGTGCTGATTTGTAAAAACAGTTGTCCCCAGAAAGGCAAACAGCAAATCTCCTGAAAAACTTCTCACAAATTTCTAAAATGTAATCTATTGTGGTAAAAATAACTAAAACCATCAATAAGCTTTACTGCTTTGGTTCTCATGCAGAAGTCTTATATATTTAATATTTACACATTACTGTCTTCTACAGCTTCCTGGTTAAATGTTCTCAGTGGCAAGAGAATATATGTGAAGTCAATCAGTAAATGTACAGCTATAGAAGAGGTCTGCTGATATGTAAACTCAATGAAGGAATTAACTACTGCTGAAGCAAACCAAGAGACTCAGTCTAAGAATAGAGCCCACAAAATTGGTTTAAATCTATTAAATTGCCTTACAAAACCCAAAATCCCAAACCCTGTCTTCTGCTGTAGGATATATTTTGCATGTCAAGTATGTTAAAGACCCAAAAAAACATAAAATATGCACACATATGTTAACAAGGCAAGCTGAATAAAGGCTAAAATAGGAAAGCATTGCTTCAAGAAATCGAAACCTTTCATTCAATTTACTTGGTGAGATGTTTGAGTTTACTGGAGCTAGAAGGTCTCCTATAAAACCGTTCCATAGGGCAGCTTCCAAGGGGTACCCAGACCCTCTAATAGTCTCCAGCTCAGTGCAAGTGTTACACAGGATCCTGACTGCTAAACTGAAGTGAGCTGCTGGAATTTGGCAACTGTGGTACGATGTTATTATGAATTTTAAAGCATAACTAACCTACTGAATCATTTAGTTCTTGGCTGTTCATCTATTCACTAACATCTGTGCTGTGAAAACATGCATATATCTTTAAACATTGCTTACAGTATAGCCTGAAGATGCCTAAATCTGACAGGGAGTCAGGATACCTGGAACTCAACCCAAGCAGGCTACGGAGATGCTGGTGATGTCCCATGAAACCATTGTTTTCACGTTCTGCTTTTTATTATTTAAGATTCTAACCAAACTTGATAATAATATTAAGTTCTTTTAATGATTCCCTTTAAACATTAGAATTCAGTAATTTTTCACTATTCTTACTCTTTTGCTTACTGATGTAAATCATACTTGTAGAGGCATTCCGTCTCTATTTATATTCCTTGGATGTAAGTAATTAATGCAGTAGAACAATGTTCTGTGAAATAAGTGGTAAGTCACTGAGAAGCACCTGACTTTAGAAGTTAAATGGACCATTTGTATGTCCATAAATGCGTATATATGTAGGCACTACCAAGCAAAACTTCCATGACTTAAGCTGCAGTAGAGTTTTCACATGCATGAACGATTCAATTCTTGATGGTCATATCTGAGGATCAACTCCTTCTATACAATATAAAGCCTGATATTTATTTTTTTGTATTGTACCCTAAATTATATTTGAAATGTCTGTAACAACAACTGATACAATCAGTCTGCATTCCCCTACAGTCATCCTCCCTCCACCCCCCATCATGTGCATTAGTAAAGAGTTATTTCTGCATTTGAAGTATTAAATAAAAGCTAATAACTACAGAGGGGTAGTTACCATTTCTTTTTCTGCTTGTGTGGTTCCTTTCTTCCTGGTATGGTACCACTAATATGATATTTGCATGTTGTGATTAGCCATCTACCAAAGTCCTAATATAATTTCAATGACAAACTCGATCTAAACCTATCAGTAAATCAGACCTCTCAGTAAATCAGACAGCCAGAGACACATGTTAGGGAAA
>NW_009596271.1:0-5749 GCF_000690535.1 Cariama cristata | reverse complement strand
TATGTTTGTCAGTTTTATTGAAGGCGTTTCAAACATTTTCATTATCACACATTTCAGAAAACACATTAAAACAAAGGGTTTCAATCCAGCTGGTGCGTAGCTTTGTCTATATATAGTTTATGAAAGTATTTAGAAGTGCAGCAACATCTCATTTCATTCTTAGCTCTGGCTAATGAGAGTGAGCTGAAAATTCATCGGTAAGCAAAGTTCTTGAATGTTGAAGAAAATACCTATTTTATATATATATACACATATACAGGAAGAATTAACTTAGAAAGAATGATTAGTAATACAAACCAACCCTTGGCTCATTGAGTGAAAAAGAAATCATCATGCAAACCATCAGCAAGCAAAGGTCAGAGGTCGTTAGAGGCTCAGAAAAGGGGTTTCCCACATTGTCCCTGCAGCAGAGTCACAGTTTCCAATGATCACTTTTGTGACTATGCAACTGGGCTCATATTACTAGCTGCAACATCACAAAAATGACACTGGCAACCGCTAATTAGCTGGCAAAATAAGAATTTGTCCATTTTTAAAGTGAGCAGTGTTAGTAAATGCCATTGCACACAGCGAGAAGTGATAGCATAATAGATATATATTTTAAGCAAAGCCCTCACATGTGATGCTAATTATCTTTTAGCTTAGCAGTCCCTCTTTAAAGTGTAAATGTGCTCCCTCTGGGCTCAAGAAATATTTAATTACACATATCAGTGCATGACTAACAAGCTAGTCCAGAGCAATAATGATTGGTCTATTGTTCAAAATGAAATTAGGACTCCAGATGCATTTAAAACTGACCAGTGGTTTCTGTAGTAGCCTCACCTCTCAGGGACTGTCTTTTGTACAGATTTTTAAAATGTATAGAATAATCTCTTTTTGGCAATTTATACCTACATTATGAAAGTATGATAGATTATTCCGCAAGGTTTAATGTATCTGTTGGATGCAAAATTTTCTAAAACACTATCAGCTACATAGTAAGAGAAATGTAAGCTTTCAGTTTTCAAAGAGATTTGCAAAATTTACTTCAATAAAAATTTTAAGGTCCATATTTCCACAGACTCTGGGCAAGGTAATTTTGGGAATCCAATTTTTCTTGGTGATGAATTATAAAAAATAGAGGGTTGGTTATGTATATGCTTAATTTCATATATGTATGTGAATATATAAATATACACACATATCCATATATATATACAAACACACTGAATGCACATAAAAACATAGATAAGATTAAAAGAAATGAGAGCTGCCCCTTCCTAGCACTACCCTACTATGAGTACGGTAGCACTGTCAGACATTTATTCTGGGGGCTTTATGACTCAGCTGTTGTAATCCAGTGGAGTTTGTACTTTAAATAGGAAGCTTCAGGTGCAAAACACGTATTGTGTAAATGAATTCCAAATACATTATTTTAGCAATAGTGCATTAGGTTTTTTGTCGTTAAAAAAACCGCAACATCAGATGACCAAGAAAACTGAGATTCATAGACCAGCTATTGTGCATGCCAAAATTCCTTTTCAGGCGGAATTTTACTATGCATTCAGTATTATGAGTTCATTGTACAAAATCTGCACGTAGCAAATGATTACAGTACCCTACACTGGACTGTGAATACATATGAAATGAACACTCAGAATTCAATTAAATCTGAACAGGTTCATTCCCATACTGGCTTTAAACACAAAGAATGGCAGTTCCGCTATTTTTCTCATCTAGTTATAATTTTTCTTTTTCAAAGTATTGCACAACGCTTCTTCAACATGGCTATTTAACCCTTACACAATGTCACTATAAGAAGTGCTTTCTTGGCGATGTGAACTGTGACTTACTGTAGATCTAATTCTGCAGTTCATCCAGGGACCTCAATTCTTACTGAAGCAAGTGAGAGTTGAGGTGCTCTGAACTTCAGATGTCCTGGTTGTACAGGCTCATTTATAGTCTAGTTAGAATTGCTAGCAGATTTCTCACTAACTTCAAAAAGAGCAAAATCGGACACTGCATTGGCTCCGTGCTGCAGCCTTGCACGGCTTAATGGAACCAATCCAGAATTTTCACTACAGAAATTCACTACAGGCAGCTTCCTCAGTACCACAAGCAAAGGGAAATCAACCTAAAAAAATCACATTAAAGTTCGAACCCAGAGAAGGAAATCTTGAAAACTGAATTACAATTTCAACTCCATCCTATGGCCGTGCTTCCTTCCTCCGCGACTGCTTCTGCATTGCAACTCTGTAGCATATCCTTATATTCTTACCTAGCCATAGCTCCTAGTGACTCAGTACAGTCGTACTCCATTACTTGACCTGCACCATCTGAGATGACTCTCTGCTTGGAAAAGCCTTGCAATATGTACAAGAATACTGATGGATGAAGGGTGGCATTTAGTCCTAAATTTTTAAGGGTAAAATTTTGCCAACAGACAACTGTGCGACCAGCTCCCATTGGATATACGCCAGCTTCTCCTCTCAGGTGCAGATGTGTAACTCCAACTGGCATCAGTCAGAGCTCCCAGCACTTACTGAAAGAAACAAGTTTGGACCTTTTGAGCACTGAGCCCCTTATAATCACTTTGAGGGGTTGTAGATAATACCGTAGTAGGGAGAGGAAAATGCGCAATCCCACAGGCCGCTTGCGGATTGAGAACCAACTCCCTAAACCTCCCGGAGATTCTTTTCATTAGTCATAAGCGCATCGCTGTGGATTAGCTGATACATGCTAACACCTACACACGATGCACTGGGCACGGTTTGCAATCAAATGAAGATTACTTCGCTCCAGTATTTATCATGCATGGCTTTAATTTTCAAATTAAAATTTAGATAGACACAGCAAACATTAGAGAAGGTGGCAAGGATTTTCACAGGTTTTGCCTTTGTATATTTGTATTTTAAAGCCACATTGACTTTCTTTAAAATTCCAGAGGGTATGCTTTGTCAACATTTTCATCTGCTTTCTCAAATTTCCACCTTCCTGCAGCCAAAGAAGGTCTACAGATCTCACTGTTTGATTCTTATGAGCAAACGCTCCCACGGGAATGCTGTTATCGCCATATGACTCCATCGTGATTTTTTTTTTTTTCAAGCATGTTCATACTACATAATTTATTTGTGAGATTCCTGCAATAAGGATCACACAAAAAGCCCGGAAGTTGCAGAATGGATAAATACTTGGAAAACAAAGAAATACAGAAGCACTGAAGAGCTGTACAAAGGGAGGAAAGGTATCGATCTCTAAGTGAGAAATGAGTATGTCTTAAAACCAGGCAACATCTACGCGTGAGACAACACTAAACATCAACCTACTGCAGATTTTTGTGTTAGTTTAGCATTGTGGCATCACAGGCTGAGGAATCCCCTTTCAAACCAGAAATATTTAAAGAACAATTAAAAGGACTAGTTTAATTCCTCAGATCTGCATCATCTTAAATAAATTGTCATACTTTGTGCTTTACCTGCGGAAATCCAGAAGTGATCTTGTGGAAGCAGGAACCCTCTGATCGTTCCAGCTGAGGAAGTGGAACTGTGTCACTGTGCGGGTCTCGTTCGTCTGCAGGTTTTTCAGGTAGAAGCTCCTCACGAGGAAATCCTCACACCAGATGTGCTCAGAGACAAGGTTTACCTACGCTCCACAGGAATGAACAAACGGAGATCAGCAATTTCGATTGCAAGCCACATCTTCAGGATTGTAGGTGTAAGATGTCTGGGATGAAGGATTTGCATGAAAGTTTTATTTTTATTAGCAAATTGGCCAGCACTGGGAAAGTTTTTTTTTTGATTTAGCAGTCAGTGTAGTTGTCAGGAAGGGGTTAGCTGCCACTGCTATTTTATTGAAAATATAAAAAAAATTCTTGACAGTTTTAGTGCAAAATGAAAAATCATTAAATTCAAACTTTATGTCATCATGTGAATACAAAAGACACTGCCTGAAAATATGTTAGACTGCCAGTCGCTTTCTACTTGGAAATGCCCAGAATGCGTTGCCCAGGCCACTCTCAGAGGTCTTAAAAATCTGAATTGAATTCATATGAGAAGTGAAAAGTCAGTTTCTTGTGCTACGTAGAAAAATAAACATTAAGAAATGCAGGTTATTTGCAGAGTTCATATTTTCAGAAAATGAATTTGTTCACATTTTAGTTTCAACAACAATATTTCTTCACATTTTCCTGTTCTTTGTATTTGGCATTGTGATATTATTTTCTTCTTCCTCTCAGCTGGACAACTGGAAAAATCTGACAGCCATTGTCAATGTTACATTGCAACAAAAATGGTGATATGATATTTTGGACTAGAAATGTAAAGCAGAAAAAAAATATATTTGTTATTGTGACTGAGGCAAGAGGTAAAAATAGATAGCATTGATTACTAAAGCTATATAGAGGCTTTTCTACAAAGATACACATATGGCTTTCCTAAGGCAAAATTCACTAGTTCTAAAAATACTATTTTCCTATAAAATAAAAATACGTGCTTTCATATTTCAACCACTTCCAAAACCATTTGAAAAACAAAATTATCATCCTTTTTTTCATTGTAATACTTGGCTCATTATTCACTATATTTTATTCAGTGGAAACTACCTTGCTATTAAAACCACACTCGAATTTTTTGCAAATCTAAAGCTATTCGAAGGCACACGAAGTGTTATTTAAGAGCCCTCAGCTCGACCTCCAGGTTAGATCGGCTTAAACACCATTTTGCCCCGTATGAAATCAACCCGTACGCTTACTGTCATGTTTACAACCAGATATTTTGTTTAGGTACCTCATAGATGTGGTAGAGGTTTGACCCTTCGTCTGGCCAATAGTGGTAGCACTGTTTGACTCCGTTTTCCACGAGGGGTGTCAGCATGACAATAACGACACAGCCGTTCTCCCAGACCATCTGCAGACAAAGAAAGACACCGTGGCCACATTGTGACTGCCTAATTACTGCGTGACATGTATAATTACTGCACTCAGACACACAATCAAAATTTATTCCATTCACAGGAAATTTATTTCATTTTCATTAGACACTTTTACTCTGCAGCTGCTTTCAAATCCCTGAATAAACTGGCACCATATTTTGCAGGGTGTCCATGAAATATTAAAGAATTTCCTGTGATTTCGATTCGGGTCTTCCACAAAATCTCTCCTCATTGCTGGTACTGTGTTCAGCTGCTTTTCTGTCAAACTTTTAGATCCACAAAGGGAACACTGAACGATGCTTGCAGAACACACAACAGTTTGGGATTTGATATTTAACACTAAAGCAACACGGACCTACTAAGTCACATGTACTGAAACCTGTTTGTGTCCTCAACTCTCTTTCTTTTTACAGTTTGCCATGTAGCAAAAGCTACTAAACTGCTGCATTGCTGAAACAATCATAAAAGTTAGATCTGAACAACAGTAATGAGGAAAAGGTAGGAAAAACACAACCCAAATCTCTTCTTCCAGAAACATTTCAGATGCAGAAATTATCCCTCCAAAAGCACATTTATAAAAGATTTGTGGCAAATGTGCATCTTTCTTCTTTCTTCCTTCCTTTTTCTTTCTTTCCTTTAATTTTTCCTTCTTTATTTTCTTTCTTCCCTTCTTTCTTCCTCTCCTTTTTCTTTTTCCTTTTTCTCTTTTTGTTTTTCTCTTTTCCGTCTTTCTTTTTCCTTCTCCTTATTTTTTCTTCCCTTCTTTTTTCCTCTTGTTTTTCTTTTTCTCTTTTTGTTTTGCTGTTTTCCTGTTTTTTTTTTCTTTTTCTCTTCCTTTTAT
>NW_009596270.1:0-19982 GCF_000690535.1 Cariama cristata | reverse complement strand
CCCCTGACACAGCTGATGGGGAAAGGCCGTGTGCGTGCGTTTACGGGCAGCTTGCCTGTTGGCCTCGGGACTAGAAGTTTGTAGCAGTGACTGAAGGAAAAGGTTCACTAAACCCTGATAATTTGGCTTTTCCCTCCCTGCTGTTTCCCCCTCTGCTTTATTTTCTAAGAGCATAAGGGTTTAACTGTAATACTTAGCAGTATGTCTTCCTATTTTCCTATAAAAGTTTTCCCTGGTGGCTTTGTTTGTTTTGTTTGTTTGTTTGTTTTTAGGGGGGGTTGGTCCCCACCATCCTGGGAAAAGGAAAGAAAAAACCCACCAGTTACTTTTGCTTCTATGCCTCTGTGTCAAAGAGACACTGTGAAAGTTAATTAATGAATATTTGAGAAGTGCTCTGAGTTTAAAAGTACTTGTGTAAAGTTTAAATGGGCCTCAGCTCATTGACTTTCCAGATGTTACTGTAATATGTGTGTCAGTAATGTTCTCTGGACCCAAACGGTGACTTGGGCTGTCCAGTCTAGCTGGCTGGAAAGGACGTGAAGGTACCCACCCCAACTGTGTTAAAAGGACTGTCTCCTTGTACAAAGAGCTGATCTCCCAACGACACAGAGACTTGTTCCTCTGAGCCACCTAAGCCACAGGATGTACTGAAGTGACACACATGTTGCTCAACCTGTGTTTGCACTGATGACTGGGACGGTTTCCCTATGAAGAATAACAATTCTGTCACTGCAATAGCACAGTTCTCTGCCTATATTTAATTAGCCCTTCTCAGAGTAAAAATGAGGTATCATCTATTGATTCTTTTATGAAGAGCTCGATATTATTTACCCCTATATAAAGGAGGAATAAAGCAGTCGGCATATGCCATCAGGTGTTTGTGCATAGCTTACTGCACACAGTAAGTGCTTTGGCACACTGCTGGATTGCTTATACCTAAAGCCAACTCCATAGCCACTTAACTAACCTCTAGGCCAAAGAATGGCGATTTGTGGGCTGTTAAATTTGTCATTGCTTTACAGCCCTTTGCCAAACATATACAGGGCAAATGCATTTTCTGAAGGCATGAAGTAATTTTAATTATCAAGTCCAACAATGTATCTGAAATGTATCTGGACAATGTAACTGAAAAAAAAAAAAAAGCCTGTATTCCTAAAAGTTTGAGTGATAACAGCGAATGTGAGCTGGGACTACAGAAGAGGGGAATTTTGACTATTCCTTTTAGCCTTTAATGCACATCTTGAATTGTTACGTGAATCAGCAAAGAAAAAACTTTCAAGTGATATCTGTTTAAATTATGTTCTGCTTTTGTACTTTCTGATCATTTTCCTATCCAGATTTGCATCAGTCTCATTAAACTGGTATTATTCAAGAATCTGAGGAAATAACTCAGGGTTATTGCTCAAACCATGTACTACTATATCCCTCATATGGTGAATTCCACCAAAATTTGACTGGAAACATGACTGAAGATGTTGCTCACCTGGAACTGCTATCTCACAGCTACCTTTATTGTGTAGAATGCTTCATTCTTGTTTGTTTCAAAATTGATCTGTGGAAGTTGTAGGAAAACAATTTTTAATCCAGTTTTGTCTTTCATTGGCTATCAACAAAGGCAGCGATATCAGCAGGTATGAAATTAATGCTACCAATTAGTTCTTCACTAATAGTATAAACACTAAGTTTTCGGTATCTCTTGCTAAAGCAAGTATTTTATGCTTAGAAACCTGAACCAAATTTAAGTCTAGTAGTACAGCAATATATTCTATTATATATTATTGTTAAGCCTCTCCTTTCACATTGAAGGCTAGAACAGATCAACCAGCATTTGTTCCACCGGCATACCCTGTCCATTTGCCAGCTACATGAATTGCTGATTACAGAAACCACCTCGGAACGTGACAAGTGCTGTAACACAGAACTAGGCTTGAATTTCACAGTCTTTTCCAGTTGGACTGCTGTGTCTGCAGAGCCCCAACACTTTTAAAGTAAAGAGCAACTACACTTACGATCCTGCTTAGAGGCTTTAAAAGTACAGGATCTGGTGGTGTTATATGAGAAAAGTTTGTTTGTCCAGACATTGCAATAAGATTTGTCAATAATGGATTAGCTACTTGACCACTTTTTTATTTTTTAAAAAAAAAAAGTCCACCCAAACTTTCAGGAATTTTAAATCAATTAATTTCCTTTTAATAAGAGAAGGCTAAAAAAGCTTAACTGTGGTACATTATTCAGCATAGATATTGTTAGATATTTTGGCAATTTTGTCAGCAGAAACATCCTACAGCAAGACATTTTCTTGTCTACCTGTAATGCATTTGGTGTAGTAGAAGCATAAATTTGATTTGGATTTGCCAAAATAATTGGATGGAGGTAAAGTGTACAGATAGAAGGATCATGCTTTCTAAAGACACACAAAATGGACCCTATACCAGAAGTCCACAGGAAGGGAACAGTATCTTTTATGCAGTGATTTAACCATATTTACGGATAAAATGTTTTTGTATTTCACATATACAACCAAAGTAACTTCAGAACTATTCAGTGTTTCCCTCTTGTGGAAAAAACACACCTTTGAAAGCTCTGAGGATAAGTACGGTTGCAAAAGCTATTCTGTGTCACATCTGTGACTGTAGTACTCACAGACTCTCAAAGTCCTTTCAGAGAAGTCTGTCTTGATGCCATAGCAGGGAGAGAGCTGCACCTAACAAACGTGAGAGGAAGCACCAGGCAGCTCTGTCTGAGCTCTAAAACAAGCAGCTTGTGGGGAAATCTCTTTCATGCAGAGACGAGATCCATGAGTTTGGCGGGAGCATTATTCCAGCTGTTGAGAAATATCAAAGTGACAGCTTTCCTACTTGCTATGTCATGCTATCAACCTGAAACGACTTTGATACCATGCTGTTATCATTGGTGGATCCCAGATAGAAGACTTTCTTCTGTGACCCTGAAGCCAGTGAAAGGATCCATCAAGAGCCTGGGGAGCATGCCATGCTACTTTAGCTCCAACCCTCCCTTTCTTGGTGAAAGTGGGCTTTCCAGGCTAGGGCTGTCCCATGTCCTTGCTATGTTACTTACTGCACCTCTTGATTTTGGCTGTTTTTCTTGGGTGAAACTGGAGGACTGGGGGTCTAAACTTTCCTTAGGCATCAGAAACTGCTGAAAACCAGGGAAATAAGGATAAAGTGATTGCTCCCATTCTGAGCAAAAGTCACCTTGTTAGTCACACAGGCCAGTAAATTCAATGCCTGTGTTGCAGCTACACAATTCTCTTAGCAGCAGTTTGAGCAAAGGTGGCTAAACCAGAACTGTGCCAGGACACCCTCTATTAGTGTGGCTCCACTGTAGGGGGAAAGTAACATACAGCTGCAAAGACAGAACAGCTTGAGGCAGCAATTTCTTTATACCACTTCCAGGTAGATCTCCGAAAGTATGTCTGATTCATTAACTACTAGTTACTAAGTACAGACCTACTATGTCTGCTGTAAACTCTGATAATGAAAGCAGCAGCAGATTTTGTGCACAGTGTGCCAGTGGAAAATGTCTATATGCAGAGCGATTCTTACTAGAATAGTTCTGTTTATAAAATTGCTTAGAATATACTGTCATCACCAGCATGTTGTGGTCGAGGAGGAGTTGTTTTGTTTTTTGAACAGAAAAGTCCTACTGGTTAGGTTAATTCAGGTATTGGGGAAGAACATATACAATGGGATTCAGCAACATTTGGAATGAGATCAGCAGAATCAAGTCAGAATATAAACTCTCTCTACTAGCACACTGTTAACAGTGCAAAAATAGATCAAGATTTCTTCTTTGCCTTTGTCAGATGCCTTTGTGGAAAAATAACTGGCTTATATTTCACGTGGCTTTTGGCATAGACCTTCATATGGAACTAAACAACTGATGTACACTGGATTGCGGCAGGATATATGACATTTTACATAACTGAACACTTTAGATAAGTCAAATTAAGTACTCTTGTAATAACTTGATATAAAACGTATCTTATTTGATATTATTGTTGTGCAGAAAATGACCTTACAGAAGTAATAAAAATAAGCTTCACCTATTACCCTTCTTACACTCATGTTTTCTTACAGTACCCAGTATCTCCTAGTTTCTCCTACATTTCAGCTATGCTTCATGCTTTGAGGTCTGGATCGTAGTACTTTGGGATGCTGAACTAAACTTACACTGGTTAACTCATTAAACCACTTTAATGACAGCAGCACAGGTTGAATTCTGCAGGGTCTTCCTAATAACACTGTCAATGGAAAAGAACTCAGTAATGTAGCCTGTTGGCTATATCAACTGTTATTTGATGTGAGATTCCTCTACAGGGAGATGTCCCTCTACAGATTGTTTTCTTGTGCATGTGTGCTGGAGCATGATCTATTTAGTCTCAGCAAGGCACTAGCTAGGAAATGAACTCTTAATCTTGATTAGCAAACCAATTAGGAGTATTCTGCATACATAGGTGTGGCTGGTCACTGGTAGTAGAAAATTTATAGTCTTGTTTGGTGGGATGAATTGCAGGAACCAGCATTGTGCTCTGCTAAGCTTTTGGTCTTTATTTGAAATTAAAAGATAGGCCATGACTGGACCATAACTTGAGCTGAACTTCTTGAGAAAAAAAAGCTTTAGGATGCAGCTTTTCAATCTTTACCACAGTTTTTGTGAACTACCTGTTTTAATGTTGGTATCCAATAGTCATTTTGATGTTCGAGCATCTATTACTTGGTGAGTCCTGCCCAGTTAAAATAACAGTCTGCACTTCTTTGTATGAAACAGTGCCTGCAACATGTAGTACAGACCCGTAAGATATATGACTTGATAAGATTAGGCCTTTGTCTATGTTTTGTGAAATTGCCAAAACATCAAATGCATTAGCATCATTAGCATACTGCAGAATATTTGGAGCAAAACTTGCTGAAGCAGGTTGTGCTGAAAATGAATTGACAAGACTAATTCCTGGAGACCAAAGTCTGCATGCCCCCTCACTGACAGCTGTTAACTAGCTAAATCTGTAATGGGAAATTATTGTTAATATTGAAATTAGTAAGTATATTACTATCTGTATTTACTGTTTCTTTTGCAGTTTGAGACACACTTGTTACTTAGTTCTCTTGCTGCTAAATGAAAAATTGCAGTCTTATTTAAAAGGCATAAGTTGAAATAATTTTTCTCTCAAAATCAATAGTACCACAATCCAAAATATCTTGCTACATAAAAACTGAAGCAATTCAGATATGTTTGTAACAAGAAAACAAATTTATTGATTTTAAAAGACAAGACACAATTTTGTTTGAAAAACACAAGAAAGCTAGCCTGAGTTCAAGTCTGAAATATTCAGAAAAATCCTACTGTCTTTAGTATGTTCCAGTCATTTTTTAAACAACACACTAAAAGTTAATATATATTTTTATAATTATAAAAGTTCCCCAGTTATTGTACAGTACACAATACAAATTGCCCACAAACTATTATTTAGCTCCTGCCAGTTTTGAGAGGACATGATATACTAAAAGATTTAGCATTTCTCACAAAAATCACATCAGGAAATACGTATTTACAAAATCAAATACATTATACAAAAAAACCATCACGTTATTCTGTAAAGATGTTTTCTTTAAATAATTAAAAAGTATATTCAACTGTAGTCCAAAAACTGGAAAAGAACATTACATTTTCTCACACATACAATCTACAAAAAGTTGCTTACCTCATTTACATAATATATTCAGTCAACTGGAAAATAAAAGTTTTGAGTATGTCCTAGTGTTACGATGTTCCTGTGCTGTGGGACTGAATAATGTAATCTGCCACTTACTAAGTGAAATTTAAATGATGGCACTTAAAAAAAAAACAGTATAAAATAAATGCAACAAATGAAGTTTCCTAGAAGGTAAGAAAGCCCTGAGCGAT
Organism: Cariama cristata; assembly: GCF_000690535.1. Lineage (NCBI taxonomy): Eukaryota > Metazoa > Chordata > Aves > Cariamiformes > Cariamidae > Cariama > Cariama cristata. The sequence goes on along the minus strand of NW_009596270.1, from coordinate 14,057 downwards.
GATAAAATTACTGATTGGTAGCTCTAGAATTAACCTAATTAAAGTTTACCACCTCAGGCACAATTTTCCAAGTTTTTGAAAGGCACTCAAAGTTTCTTTAACAGCCTCATTGGTTATTAACTGTAAATCCAAATTTTCAGTGAAGATGAGTGGAGATGGGCAACGTGCTTTGGTACAAAGTGATATTTTCCTAGTATATTTTAAATTGCTTAATTGGGTTACTTTAAGATGGATATTTAACGTTTAAATACAAGGCTTTAATATTGTATTGAAGGAAACTTTATTTGGGGAGCCCTTTTATATATTCTTTGTGTAAAAAGCTCTTGCTGATATCAGTGAGTCAAAAAGAACTGAACTGAGTTGCTGGTAAATACCAATCCATGCGGGGTTGCTCCTCCGAAGTCTAAATTCCTTTTACAAAGACATTTATTATTTCAGAGTAAAATTCAGCCAGAACTGAAAACTCTTGTAAGATATTTGCACCATAATCAAGAAAGTGCTTAAGAACATACAAAGAACATTTTTCTGATTTAGATTTAAGTGAGGCTCACTTGATGCTCATAGGTTTGTTCTGGGCCTTCTTTTCTACGATGAATTTCGGCCTTAATGAGCAATCTACAAAAACAATTCTTACCAAATATTTTGCTACTCAGGGCTTCCAATCCCAAGATGCTCATTTATTTTTTCAACAGGAAACAAAAAATAAATCAGAATAAAACAAGAGTTAAAATGATAATTTTCAAACTAAGGCATATTTTACTTGAAACAAACACTAGGCAGTTACTTTGTAAGTGGCTTTTACTATTTCTTAGTTAAACTGGTAAATTAAACTCAGGTCTACTGGCACATAAAATCACTAGCAGCAATGATCAAGGCATGCAAACTCAGAAGCATTTACAGTAAATTATGAATAAAAAAAGTTGTTAAATTAAAACCCTTTGAGTATTGCATTTATGTTAATTATGCAGTTTTTAGCATCAACTGACTAAAAATGTTTACAACTTACTTGCACTATACTACTGACATAATTCCATTTAATAACTTAAAATGAGACCCCTTTTTTGCCCTCAGCTAGACTTAAATAAGTACAGCTGCACTTAGTGTTTGCTGACTGATTGATATTGCAAGAAAGCAGTAGAAAAAAATCTCGTACTCTCACTTAGTAAGGTGGCATTTCTATCTGTAAGTTCAAAGAATCTCTACTTGCTACTACACTTGTTCCTCTGTTCTTGTAAGCAGTATTTGTAAGAACAAAGGGGCTTTTTGAAATGGCAAAAGGCTTGTGCAATTCTAGGTTGCTTTTAAAATTCTGACATTCAATAAGGGCCATCCAAACTGTATCCCTGCAGATGAAGATGAATAAAATACCTTCATCTTTTAGCTAGTCATTATTGCAGTGACTGAGTTTTAAAGGGAATATCAATATAATTGTGCACTTTTTGTTCTTATCTAAAACACTGCCAAAAATTTCAATGCAAACATACCAAATATTCTTCAAAATTTATTCTTCTTCACTAAGCCTTCTTTTAATTCTAAAGATTCTCTTTTACAGTACCAGAGTATTCAAAAACTAACCTACCTCAGGAGATTTTCAAAATAGTTTGAATATATTTTCTAAACCGTTATCTTCTAAAGGCATCTTAAAGTAGACAACTTCATGTCTGTAGAAACATGTTTGATTTTCTTTATATATTTATGCAATTATGGAAACAAGAGAGTTGAAGTACTGTTTTCTATTAGACAGTACACATCAATGGCAGTGAATATTTTGCCTACACCTATTAAGCCTCCTATAACAAAACCATTCCTGTATAGTATGCAAGTATTTACTTTAGACATAATTAAAAAAAATTCTAGAACACTATCAGCTATTTCAAAGTATATGCTCAATGGACTAATTAAATTATCTAAAAAGCTTTGTTCCCATCATGTTATTTACAATGCTCAAAGGGTTAATGCAAGGCATTATATCAAATTAATTTTCTAATACTAGAACTAAGCACTGTGTGTTTATGCTTCTATTCCAGTTTTTATTCTTTGTTTGTCTTATATCCCCAAACAAATTAGCAGAGATACTAGAATTCCACTTAATGATTTGTTTTAAACCATATACAAAGAGGATGTCCTGTTGGAGAGACATGGGCCCAATTTTCAGAAATTCATATTGCTCTCTCAAATGAATGTTTTAAACTCTGAAATTATTGTTGTATATTACTAATAAATCAATTTTTCCTCAGCACTTTTATGGCTATCAATGGTTGTTTTAATTTTGTAAAAAAATTCTAAATTAAATTGGATTGCAATGCAGCTGTAATACAAATTTTTTTCTGAACAGTGCAGATGTCAATTGGTGAGAATGACAAAGATACCAGATCATTTGTCCTAAGGAAAACAAGGTGAACAAAAGAAGTGTTTTAGATATCTAAAAATACTTCACTTTAAATTTGTATAGATACCTATACATTCCTGAATGACAGAACATTATCTGTTTTCTTATTTTTGAACTAAAGGCAGTAGTGTTGTAAATCATCATTTTATAGGTAAATAATTTAAAATCTGTTTTCCAAATTTTTATGGAACCTTTTTTAAAAGAAAGTGCTTAGAGCATGCTACAGTACAAGAGCAAAACAAAGAAATAATAATTGAAAACAGAAAAAAAAAGTTCTAAAAATGATGAAAATGTACCAAAAAATTTAATAAATATAAAACTTTTGAAAATTGGGCCCTGTGTTTTGGAAAGGTAGTTCAACAATACCCATTCCCCCACACTGTTCACTGTGCTATTTGTGCTAATGGGGGAAATGCCTCTAAAATAATTATTTTGGATTCCATGTCAAGATTAGATAAAACACATAAACCATGACAACTCTCATAATGTCTACCCTGTGGATACATGCTACACCTCTCCAAAGCACTAACAATAGACTTCAGAGCTGGTGTGGCAATGCAACCGCATGCTACACATTACAGAATATGGACTGAGGTATTCGTATCTCTGTAGTTTCACGATTACTAAACCCTAACTATTAAATAGCAAGAGTGTGCAAAATGTTTTATCTAAGTGTTTGATTAACATTTCAGTAAATGTAAAAACAAAACAAAAGACCCTCAAATCTCTAAGTATACAACGCAGCTTACAGTAATATTGGTCTAAAAAATTCTGGTAAAATCTTTAGAATTCAAGCATAGGAATACAGACTCCATTCAGTTTTCTGAACTGGGAATAGTTCCAATTTGTTTTGATAAGTCATTGTTTTTAGAAGCTATGAAATACATTCCATTTTTGTATTCAGATTTTTGTTCAGTTTTGTTTTGCACTTTGTGAACAGTGAACAACTGAGTGGAGTGGGGAGCTAAATAAAGAAAGATACTCAGGTCCCACCTTTTTTAGCAATCTAGATTAACCTAATACAATTGTACTCTTTTTCTCAGCAACAACAAACCCAACATTAAACCAAGAAAGGACAATAATAAGAAAACATTATAGGTCCATCAACACAAAAATTGAAACAACTACTACAGTATTAAAAAAAGCTGAAAATGAAAAAAAAGTTGAATTATTTCACTTTATTTTACTTGTAAACATCTTATAATGCACAATGAAGGGGAGTAAATATTTATCACAGCTTACTTTTAGCATTTTTGGTGAAGGGTACAGATGTGCTGATTTCCAAGCAAAAATCAGGACACACTGGGCAATATATGTGAGAACAAAATCTATAATGAGATTCAGTGCATCTATGAGTTTAGAAATAATGAATATAAACCTCACTTTCACTTTTTACTGAGGCAAAAGCCATCTACTGACATTAGTAGGAACTATGCCTACATAGAATGAGCAGGATGGGTTCACCTCCCAATTCTGCAAAGGAATTAAAATTTAATTTTGTACACCAATAGTGTTAGGACATTTCAGTTGATGTGCAGCTGTATTTGGAGCATATGTAAAACCTAGGAACTTGTTTGCTATAAATACACTGTTCATTTTACATGCTCTTCTCCCATTTGGTATATATGACTTTAAAGTCATTTTCAGACACACTAGATAAACCAAAATAAAAGAATCCCTAATTTTCTTACAGAGTCTTTTCTGTAAAGTTGATCTTTTTGTGCTCTCCTTCTCTTTTTTGGCTTTTTTGCTTATTTAATTCCACTATTTTAGTGTAGCAAATTTATGTGTCTGCATAATGAAATGTTTAAGAAGAAAAATTTGAGTTGTTTAATGTTGGTTAATATGGTCTTTATAAACTGTCATTATTTAACCATTAAAATGTAATATCTGGCTGATATCCCACAAAATATAGAAATTGAAAACATGCACTGCATTATGTACCTGCTCATTTATTTCTTTTTAGTTTCTAAAATTAAAAGTAGGCAAGGGTTTAGAAAATATATAATCATGCTTGGGACTATGGTCAATCTATTTTGACATTTGAAGTTGGTATTAAAGCTAGTTTTGCTTTCCAAATTCCCAAGCAAATTTTATTTGTAATAAAGTGAAATTCAGCTAGAAATGAGAAAAAATAGGTTTATTGTCATTCTAAGAGGGATATTAAAATCATTTAATAATAAAAAAATCCTTTTATTCTTTTGAAGGCTATGTAACCTGTCCTTACTTCTTAGGGAATTTGAAAATGACAGGCACACCTTGTTGAATTAATTTAAGAGTTAAGAATAACAAAAAGTACTAAGTCTTAGCTTCAGTTCTGTTTAAGGCACCATGTAATAGCCGAGGTACAATGATCCCTGATGTACATTCTTAAATGGCAATGGTCCATCTAGCCACCTATTCAAATTCTACACAATTGGGAATAAGTACAAGTGAGGTGTGCCAGTTACACTGCCTTATCTAATTTTTGTAAAAATTTAAATCCACTTTAACAACAAGGAAATACTTTTGAAAGGAAAATGATGCAGGTTGCTACATTCCTTGCATTCTATAAATCACCTTCTCTAAGAGCAGCAGATTGAACCACTAGTAGGAAAAGACCTGGAATAGAAGAAAGTCATCCAAATGGAATGTTTTCCTGTATGTCCAGTTCAGCATAAGTAGCACGTACACTTAAATTAATAATAATAGTCAAGTCACTTTTTTTTTAGCTTCAGTTTCTAACAACTACATTACCACTCAACAGCCAAAAGCACCTGTTCAGTGGCCCCACATATAGAATCAGTAGTCTTCAAAACAGAGGAACTGTTATGCAAATAATATCTGGAATTGTTGATTTTAAAGGAAGCTTGCATTGTTCACATGATGGTCAGATAATTAGGTTCATTTATGATGTACACATTACCACATTCCGTTACAATTCTGTCATTTAAACTCGCTTCTTGCTCACAGAAACAAACTAGGAGATCTTCCCAACCCTCCAGCATTATTACAAAAATTCCCCCTGAATGCTCATAATTTTATCAAAATAGTGTCTTCTCGTTATCCAATGAAAAGCACCTTTTATAACAAATTCGATACATCTGCTGTCAAATAAGTATGCCTCCAGTGTAAATCAAAGAAAATAGTTCTTTTGATATTTCACAGAAGTGCATCTAATGAAAAACCTATCTATATGAAATTATCATCATAACTAATAATTAACATTAAAGTATTTTTTAAAAACTATGAAAAAATTTAAATTATTATAAGAGGACAAAAACATTAACATTAAGCTTTGCAAAAATCTTCCTTGCATTTGATATGAAGAAAAGTCTTCATATTGAGCAGCCAATGTAAACTGACTGTTTACAAAAAAATCTTTTTTTTTTTCTTCTTTTTTTTTTTGAAACAGATCTGGCAAAATACATACACCCATTCCATTTAACAACTCCAATAAAATAATGTTCAGCACGGCTAAAAATTTGACAACAGTCAACCTTCGAACTTATTTTCTGTATTGTTTTTTCATATTAAACCCAAACGGCTAATGTAACGGGGTGTGTATTGGGCGTGGGAGGTTTCATATCAAACTGCAGTATATGTATTTCCAGTAGCACTGCATTGTCTGATAGTCTGAGTAGTTGCAACAATGTGCTCATTATGAATTGGGTTCAGGAGGTTCTGCTGTACTCCCGTCTCAAGCACTGGCTGCATGCAGCCCACCTGGAATGCCTGGTTGAGCTCTGTTTTCTCCCTCTTGGCTTGTGGCTCTCCATTTTCATCCAGCTCTTCATCTATTTCACTCTCAACTTCGCTGCCCTCATCTGTATGAACAAACCACCATGAAACTAGCACGAAAGGAAACAATTCTAATACAAGGGCCTTTATTTTGCAAATAATAGTTGAAATACCAAAATATAGGGAAGAATAGCAATCTGATAAAGCATAAACTGAAAATTCAAAATTTTAATAGAAAAAGTCAATGATTATCTCAAATAGGTAAACAGACTCTCGTCTTTGATCACTTGAGTTACACACTGTTGATACAGTAAGTGGAAAACAACTGCAATCTCAAAACTGATTTCTAACAATGTTAACTTCAGATTGCAAAATGCCTCTCAACTCTAAGACATGATGAACAAAAGAGTTGTTACTCTTAGTTACAGATAGTGAAACTGAGGTGAAGAGATTTGGGGTGATTTGACCCCAAATTTTGACATATGTTCTTATACTAAGTAGTTGAATGATCTGGGGTCAAGTCACCCCGAATCACTCAACTACTCAGTGTAAGAATGTATGTCAAAATATGGCATGAAGACATTATAAGGAACTCATTTCTTTCTAGCCTCTTCACTGACAAGTTATCTGACAATTACTTGCATGAAATTCTGCCTTCTTCACTTAACAAAACAGTTACTACAGATAAACATAGGTAAGCATACTCGTGTCTTTCGTCCTACAGCTGTTACCCTCCTGTCCTATGAGATACAACTAAATTCTGTGTAAAAATTGGAATATTTCTTCTGCCAGTAATAAACATTTTTAAAATATATTATTTTAAAACAAATCTGCGATATTCTAGTCATTATTATAAGCTGCATATGACATAGCTTATTGTATCCATAAAATATATTAATGTAGCTGTATAACATATACATGCACTTTAAAGCATGATACAGCTCTAAAGTCTGTTTTACTGTATTTTTAAAACATAAAGACTTATTTTGCTCAAAGAGACACATTAGCTCTATATGAGAGAATTATACACTGGAGAGATTAAAATGCTTACCTTTATCCATATTTCCAGGGGACACAGCATTTAAATCACCAAACTGCAAAATAAACAATAAAAAACCTGGACACAGTCTTAAGCAAATGTGAACTTAGAGTACCTGCGATGGAGCAGTGCTCTGCTCATTTGAGGCTAGCATTCAAAAGCATGATCTTGGCTGCAGCCACATCCATAGTACAGCAATTAATTTTCCATTCCATCCTAGTGTTGTGCTTATTAAGACAATTATCACTAAGTAAACCCTCTAAAAATTAAAATGGGGAAGCAGAAAATTTTTCAAGATTACTTCATCAGGGTATTTGTTGCTTGAAATGAGCTATTTCTTTGTTGTATGAAGCCATAAATTATGATGGATATCCATTCTGAACTGCCAATATTTTAAGAAAAAGCTCTTTTTAAAATTTCCTAGAGACAAGTTTAATTGTGCTGGAACAAAAATGAAGGTGTGTCACAGTGTTGCAAATCTACCTGTAAGGTATATGAAAGGCACTACTGAGAAAGGGTTTACAACCTGCTAACTGATTTACTTACATAAAAAAAAAAAAAACTTTTCAAAAAAGTTGCTCACAAGCTAGATGTACAACCTTCCTCCCTTTCCTTCCCCGAATACTCTAAGTTTCTCTGAAATAAGAATTGGCAGAGCAAAATGCCATCAATGAATCTCAAATGAAAGGCATACATTATTTAGATAAATACACTTCTAACCATAAATGATGATATCAGTCTTTTTCAGAAGAATTTTGCCAATATCTATCCCAAAGCTGGGAGAGAAGAAAGGGAGAAAAATGAGAATGCTTTTCTCAGCTGCAACACCAGTTTACACTGTCTTATGGTGGTTGTCAGATTATAGCCTTAGACTTCCTCATTTATTTCAGACACAGTCATTAAACACATACGGAAACATAAAGACATGCATTTAATGAGTATTTACTACTTCTGTTCTGAAGGTGACACCTCCAAAAGTTTTGGGTTACTTACTTCCTCATAATATCTCCATCTTCAGTCTACGTAAACATTTTAGAAGACCTACACTACATTTATGTCTAACATATACAATGTCTGTTAAGAAGACAAGAATGTAGTAACTGTATACTTGTGTAGTGCAAATATAAGGCAGAGATTAAGCAAATATACTATTGGTGGGTCACTAAGCAGAAACACTGTTATTTACTTTTTCTGAAACTTGTCATGCCACATGATATAATTTGATAAATAATGCTGAGATTTCCAATTCTCTTGAAAGCATATAATCTCTTTACAGTATTAAATGAGCCTATCAATAGATCTTGAGGGAAGAATTATACCTGATGCCAAATCAGTTCTCAAAATGACTTGCAATTTATCGGTAACATAGAATATGATACAGTGACTCCCAAGTGTAAAAATGTAACAAATCTGTCCCATTAACTATTTAGCATATTTTCAATTATATCTATTTTCCTGCGCTTTTGAAGTCTAATCTTTGATGACAATTCATGCATTCACCATCATCTCACTCAAAATAAAAGGTTAGATGAATTACTGGAAAAACGAGGAATGAGATAAACTTTGCCTTGCAGATGCCATAGATGAGTATAAAAACTGGTTATGAATTGAGACTTTTGTTCTGTTTTTTAAACCAATAACCTTTGAAACACATGTATGAAAATCAACTGTGTTGCAAACCTCTATATATGTCTGTGCTGGTTTTATTACAAGGATGTGAACAGTACCATACAAGCCAAAATTCTACAGGTAAGCCATTCTCCTCAAGTCAATGCGGGTACTCTGCGTGTGTTAATATTTTTGTGGGAATTCAAAACGTGTGCAAATACATGTAAACAGATCCATGTGAGCAACACTTTCCTATTACTCTGTTCTTTTTTTTATTTTCACATATAATATTCGGTTCTCAAAACTGGAAAAATTTGTATGTTGATCAACATTTTTCAAACTGTTCACATGAATCTGTATGCAGATTTGTAAAGGAGAAAGGTCGTTTGGAAAAAATTGGTTGTTAGAATTTGATGTGATCTTAGTACTCTGACAATCAACCAATGAAACAAGTTTGAAACTGTTGTATGTATTTGTAACCTAATCTATTGTTATATTGCAGAACATCCTACAGCTCCACATAAATGTTTAAAAAATTTGCAAAGACACATACCCAAATTCATCACTAAATCTATCAGTCTAGTCTCTTACATATTATCTTACCTCTCCCATAACTGCAATAGGTGTCTCTCCTGTTGCCTGAGCAACACGATGTTCTACTAAGTAAAACATGTATTCATCGTAAAGCAAGCGGATCAGATGAAAAGAGCCAAAGCTAGCAGCACTGCGCAAGGTTAAATCTCGAATCACCATTGAGCTATTCAAAAACAGAAAAATATATATTTATGTATTATATGTCATAGTCATTTTAACAGTTATCCATGTAGACATTTCACCTCAAAACCAATATTCTCAAAAGTAACGTTACCCACAAATGTCTGATTTGTGCTGTCTCTGGAAAGAGATGTCCAGGAAAGGCAATCATTTGCTTCTGTCCTTTCTCTGAAGGTAGTGTTGGACACCACATTACATAAGAAATAACCAGGCTGTTTTGTTTTCAGTTTTTCTTTGTTTTGATATATGCATAACTACAAATACTTGAGCATGTGTAAAACATAACTTGAAAGAAAACTTGGTTGAAAACGTAAACAACTAAAATGGTAAGAAAACTATACAATTTTAAACAAACTAATGCTTAAATAGTGTCTGTTGTGTCCATCTTCCAGTACAAAGGTTTTTATAAATCACCACAATTTTAAAACTTTGAAACTTAAAATTACAAAAAGATAGGCTTGTGTGTACATATTATATAGACATATTCTAGTATCTTCAGCAAGTAGTTGCTACAGTCATTTTCAAAGAATGAGGTTTACTCTGATAACTGTTTCAATAAGCAGCTAACATGGAATGCTTGTCTTAATGTTCTTTTTACACATTAAAAACAGGTTTTGTCTTCCTTATCTAATAGATACCACAATATTTTAATAAAAAAAATACTAAAACCAGTGGCTTAATAATTGTGTAGTTATTCAAACCAAAAAATTCATATTAAGTTTTTAACTCAGGAAAAAATTCCACCTGCATTCATTTGCACATGGCCTTTAAAACAATAAACAAGAATCATTTAAGTCCCTGCCAATTTGCAAGTAGCCCGGAGTTCAAGGCTAACAACAATATTCTGAAAAAAAAACCCTACAGGTTTTTCATGACTTAGCAAGCTACTGTTTGGTATTATATCTGTCAACTTAACTACAGTGAACAATTCAGCAAATAATAAAATAGTTAGAATGTTTTAGAAGTCTATTAAATATTACCTGTAGAAAGACCATTTTAACAGAAATTGCCGTGCTGCTTTAGGAAAGCTGGGTCTTCCTTCATATGGTTTCAATGCTTGCATCATTACATTATCAAGCCAGGCAGCCCACTGCTCCAGAGTGCTCTGCTGTTGGAGAGTCATCTTGAAATCTGTTTCTAGTCTCTGAACCATGTTGTCATCACACTGGCACACCCAGGAAGCCTGCTCCTGTTACAGCACATGGCAACTCTTGAATCAACAATACATAAGCTAAAGCGCAGAATGTAATTCTTTCTTAAAGATTAAGCAATTCAATGGATGAAAAGGTCAAACCTCAATTACTAGACAAACTAAGAAGCAGTTTTTATTTTTATGTCCATCAATTTTGTTGAAAGCAAATGGGTGAGAAAAGCGTAACATGTAAGATCAGATGTCAAATAAAGAAATGAGAACAAACAATGGAAACAACACAAGTATGTTGTAGTTTTCCACATTCATTTTCAAAAAAAAAGGTTTCTACTTTCTTCATTCATCATTTTTCTGCTGAAATATTTGAGACTTGTCAGTCTTTGCTAGGACTACAGGCAGGGCAAGCAGGAAGAATAGTTAAATGGGGGGCTAAAGTAATAAAAGAAGTAGCAAGAAATCGAGTGCAAGGTTCCTTTTTCTTCTTCTGAAGTTAACCTTCAAGCCAATTTCTGTTATATCGTCATATAATAGAAAGCTTCGTATGTAAACAAGGTTTGTTTTGTTTGCTGACTATAGGCAGTAATACATTATATATTACTTAAAGTACAACACAAACTGCACACAAATGGAGAACACACTCTGCATACAATAATAAGTGATTTAGTCAGTGTTACCAAGTTTAAATAAGGCTATCTGGTCAATTCAGAAACTGGGAGACAAAACTGAAGGCTCACTAGCTGCAAGCCATGTCCTTAAACTCTAAATATCATGTGCCAATTTAACACCTCATTCACACACTCTGTATCTATGTTAACATATTACAATACTTAATACACTGTATCTTTGGTCAAGTACTCTTGACTGACTTTTGTTAAGATTATTAACAAGTACGTTAAACACTTGTTCACAAGGAAAAGAGACAAACATAGAACTACCAGTAATCTGGAACATTTCACTTTGCTGGGCAAAAGGAAAAAACCACTTTTCCTCAGAGTGGCAGAAACAGGTGGAGAAGTTAAGCTGAGTGAAAATATAAACTTACATTCTATACCTAACCAGTTCTAATATGTACTAATTTAATCAATTACTCAGGAGATCTTGTAAATTTAAGCATAGGCACTTAGATCAAGTATACTAATGGTATTGTCCTTGAAATAATGAAATAGTCTCTACTAAAAACAATGCTGTGCATTTAATAGCTTTTAGAGATACTCAGAAGCTATGCTACTAAGGTATCATTTATGCTATTACTAAGGCATCATTCATGGTACCGATTCTGAGAATGTATTTGCACTACATTTGCATAGAAGTTGGAAGAATATATGCACTTCAAGACAGTAAATGGAAACAGATAATGGTTCGGAGCTCTTACTTTCCTAAAGTGTAAGCTGTCACGTTTGCACTGAATCCCTGCATATATGAATTGGCAAAATGTTCTCACTTCACTTTCTTGATAGAATAATGACAGCTAACAATAAAGTTGAAAATCATGAAGGAAATAACACTTTTTTTTAAAAAAAAAGCCTGTTATTTAAAGCTACATTTTACCTGAACATTGGCAAAATCAACACGGTTAAGATCATTGAGCATCTGGTTGATTTGAGAAGTATTTTGAAGCACAGCACGAGCTGCTTGAGCCAGGTGATTAAGAGATGTGTATCTTCGCAGAGTCTGGGCAAAGGCACTTACAGCGGCAACCTATGAAGAAATTAATTTATTTTTAAATATTGTACTCTTTATCTGTAGATTAATTCTACAGATTGAGTCTTTAACTTCATTTTAATATTCTGTATTAATGAGTCCTCATATGTGAATTATGTCCATGTAGCAGATCAAATAATGTCTTCCTTATCATTTTTTGACAAAATGAAGTTATTTCTTCTCCCATTATTTGGTGCTTGATGCTAAATATGAAATGTAGCATTCAAGTTAAAATGCTACTGCTTTTAGATGCTACTGCCCACTTGGTTTGCCATTGCAAGAATAATGCTGCAACAGTTTTGTCTACCTTGGTTTGTATCATCCTCTGTGGAATATTGTTCATGGCATTTGAAAGCCAACCTTCAAGGCTTTTTGCAAAATTGCGAATGGCTTGGGTCAAGGCACCTGTGCGTTAAAGAATAAAAACAAAATGAAAAGCAAGCAATGTACTTGTCTTGAAATGTTTTGCATTCTCAGTATCTACGTGCTCAACGTTCAGGTCTATTGCTTTTACTTACTAAAAGACAAATCCAGTCTAGGTTCAAAATGCCTCATTCAGATATAGATATGCAATAATGATTTTAGTTTTGGTTTGACAAGCAGTTCTAACTTCCTCACCTAACAATCTTTCAAGAAGTTTGTGAGCAGCAGTATTGTTTTGGGCACTCCTATAGATCAGTAATTGCACCAGTTGTGATGGAAATTTTGATCACAAACTTTCAGCTTTCCATTTCATCTAAGCACCTCTTTTAAAACGCAAAACTCTGGAAAAAATTCCAGTTATTGGAATACTGCAGTTTCCTCAAATAAGCCCAAAGTAACCTTAAACCATGTCATGGTGCAGTTTACTTCAGTTTAAAAGAACAAAATTCAACATGCAGTACTTAAGGATACCATCAACAGGCAAGATACAGGAGTGTGTTTCACTGACAGACAGTGAGATTATTCAAATGGCTGTGGAATCTGTCTGCATTTTTGTTTCTTTACTACAGCACCCACAGAACTGCTGAGAGGCTTACATAGATTTAGAGAAACATTGAAGGAGCCCTTACAGCAATCTGCACTACTAAAAATAAAAGTTTTAATCAATTTCTATGAATTTTTCAAAGGAGGAAGACAGGAAGTATTTTCCCAAAGAACCGCACCTGGAAAAAAAAAACAACACAGAATCATAGAAGGGTATGGGCGGAAGGGACCTTAAAGATCATCTAGTTCTGAACCCCTTGCCATAAGCAGGAACACCTTCCAGGAGACCAGGTTGCTCAAAGCCCCATCCAGCCTGGACTTGAACACTTCCACGGATGGGGCATCCACAGCTTTTCTGGGCAACCTGTTCCAGTGCCTCACTACCTTCACAATGAAGAATTTCCTCCTGATATCAAATCTAAATCTTCCCTCTTCTACTTTAAAGCCATTGCCCCTTGTCCTATCAATCCATGCCCTTGTAAAAAGTCCCTCTCCAGCTTTCTTGTAGGCCCCCTTTAAATGCTGGAAGACTGCTAGAAGGTCTCCCCGGAGCGTTCTCTTCTCTAGGCTGAAAACCCCAGCTCTCTCAGCCTGTCTTCATAGGAGAGGTGCTCCAGCCCTCGGATCATCTTCATGGCCCTCCTCTGGACTCACCCCAACAGGTCTATGTCCTTTTGGTGTTTGAGGGCCCCAGAGCTGAAGGCAGTACT
>NW_009596269.1:8638-10436 GCF_000690535.1 Cariama cristata | reverse complement strand
TAGTTTTACAACTGATGGACACCAATGGAAATTCAGTATGTCCAAGTTTCAGAAGCATATAGCTTTGAAATCTTCTTTTAAAAAAAAAAACGTGTTTAAGTGCGCACGCATTGGGTGCCCAACGAAGCCCATTCTGGAAATCCCTTAATTCTTGCATCAGAATTGTTTGTAACTGTTTTCTATGTATGTGTTTTTTACAAAATTTGCAGCAAGTCTGAAATGCAAAGCTTGCCAGTCCACTTCTTACCAATTGCTTTTTCCTTTAAACTGTGTAAAAGACAGAAAAATTAAATATTCCAGATTTCAAATAGATACTTCTATGACGTTTTGAAGTGAAGTTTTATATGAAATTTTTTGCTTTAGAAATGAAGAGATTTTTAAGCAGAGTTTGGAGCTACAGCAATTCTTACGCCATTAGCCGTTAGCTTAGAGAGATCATTGTCTTCTCCCTTCCCCTCCCTTTTTTTTTTTTTTTTAAAAAAAATAATTACTAAAAAGTTACAATAAAACAGTTAAAAAAACCAAAAAGGTCAGAGAATCAAGCAGCTTAACCACACCACCAGTTAACGGCTTCATGGAACTGTGGGAGCACTGGACAGAATGGTGGGCTCTTCCACAACTTATGGATCACGGTCCTATAGACACTACAGCACTGTGGATTACATTTAATACATGGATACAGCAGAGAGACGCTCTTTCAATCTAAAAAGAAAATAACCACAGTAATACTTTCCTCCCATGTATAACATATTTGATGTAACAAGATATATTAACTTCCTTCCTTTCATTTTTCTCCGTCTGTTCCATTCCTAATCTCAAAACCCTAAGGCTGTGAAATACACCTTTTTGGAGACAGGACCTGTGAGAAAGCTTTTCTGAGACTTCTGCTGAAGCCTATCCTCTTCCTAAGAATTCACTCAAAGTCTCCAGAAAAATATAACCTATTGCAATAGCAAATGAAACTGAGATGTGAAGAGGTTTCCTTCCTTTAAGTGAGTTAAAAATCTAAAGGAAAATGAAGTATATCTATTCACCCTGTAGACAACACCCCAGGTAAGAACGCGGGGTAAGTGGCTGCCTTTGCAGCAGGAAGATTCCCCATTTGCCTTCTCCACACATGCGGAAATTCAATGCCCTGAGAGAAAATAATTAGAGAGAGCAGATAGTTTAGACTTGAACGCTAACACCAACCACTCACAGCAACCCTGCGATCAGAGCCAAGCATCAGGTCAGTCCCACCCTTAACATAAAAAAAAAGGGATTATTATAGTTGGGGTTTTTTTTCTTTCACTCCCAAAACATCAGTATGAATGCAATGGTATTTCTTCAAAAGCAAGGACTTGTTTTCAATGGCCTTAACCTGCGCAAAGCTGTACTTCTAAGAGTAATGTCAAATAATGACTAGTATCATCATCTGCCCTATAAAGGGTCAGTATTTGAGAATTTTGCTTCACAAAATAAGATTTCTAACCTGCACAAACCGATCCCTTCAACAGGGATTAAAGAACTGGCTAAAATGGTGGTTAGCTCACCACTACCAGGTCTGAAGCTAACAGCAGCTGCTTTGGCTTTTGTCAAGAGCAGCACAGCCAGCACCCACCTTTGACTTTTTATACCACTTATTAACATATCCTAAAGTACTAATAGTTACCGCTTCCTTCGGATAATAACAGGATCTTTTGCTACATGGTACTCTCTCATATGTACTCCTCCAGTTCCCGCTTCCTTCGGATAATAACGGGATCTTTTGCTACATGGTACTCTCTCACATGTACTCCTCCACAGGTGAGCCCACTGG
>NW_009596269.1:0-8614 GCF_000690535.1 Cariama cristata | reverse complement strand
GGGAAGAGTGGGACTGCCCCCCGCGCCTGCCACATCTTTTGGGGAGGTCGGTATAATAGAAGGAGGAGCTGAAGGTATATTACTGTTGCTTCCTTATAATTACAGTAAGAGAAGTTTTAATTACTTCTTTCCTCAGCAGATTTGTTTAAAGAGCATTTTTATGTACATCTACTAAGTAAATGTCTTGTTTCCTAAAATCACCATCAACTGCAGTACTTAGAGTTAATTGTTAATTAGTAAGCACATACAAGCCAGAAATTTCAGAATTAGAAATGCACCACACATGTCTGGAACAGGCTACAACTGTAAGCAAATCACTCAATTTAAGGAACTATGTAGTGGAATTTACACACTGAGCAATATATTTAAGAGCATTTTCAGTCACAAACACTGTAAGAGAAGTTACAGAAAGATTAGGACAGGAAATAAATACTTACGAATGTTAATATTCTGCCTACGGACGAAATTCCAAAGATTATTACGTTTGAACCATAGATTTGGACTTCCTTCTGATCCTTGAAATAAAAATACAAATTCCTTTCTTTGAGTTCTTTTTCAATTAACTGAATTGATTAGAGTATCTCATTACAGAAATCCTTTTGCCTGTCGGCATTGCTTTATATCCTCAGAATCTGAAGATTCAAAACTTCTCCTAGTTTTTACCTCTCTCACTGGACTGTCATCCGATGCAAAAACAATGACAACATAAACCCAATGACCACACTACTGCCAAACTTTGTTTGGTAACAATATTATGACAAGCATCAGAGTTTTCTGCTGTTTAAAATCAACTTAAAGCACAGAGAATGCAATACTTAGTTGTGATCATCCTACCCTTGTACTGGACAGTATAGGATAAACTTAAAGACGTCTGCATATCATCACCACATCTTATCACAGATTTCTACAATTTAATTACTTTTTTAGTATAACCTAAGTATAATATTTGAAGTATAACTTCCCATTTGATTTTTTTTTTTAATAAATCCTTGTAGAAACAAAATAAAATTTCTGCATGTTGAAGCATTATAGTATTCTTAGCCTTTCCTCTGTTTTCGTAGGAATTTACAGTGCTGTGGACTAGGATGAAAGAGAAACAGTTGAGGGTTTTGGTTTGTCTGGAAATAACATTAGAAGGAAGCCTGTATTTCAGACCACTGAGGTTTGGTGCTTGCAAAGAGCATGAAGACCAGGAACAGACTGCACTCCTAATTATATCAACTGTAGAGCATAGGATCTCTCTGCTGGAGTCATTTGTTAACAACTTTGTTTAGATAAGACACATAATGCCTGAAAGTCTTCCTGTTTAGAAATGTCAGACGACATCTTAAGGATTTTCTCTCTAATTCACAATGAATTTCAATGGGATACAGTCTTCAGACTCTCTCAATCGTCTTCGAAAAACCCTAGGCTTCATTCAGAAGCAATGAAACTAAGCTTAGAGAATTACAGTATTCCTTTTATAAAATAAGAAATACAGCATTGTCATCAAGAATAATCAATATATTCTTTCTCAAATGCTTGGGTGCTCCACTGAATAAATATTTCAGGCATTGAAAATTTTTACAAATATTGAAAATAGACAATTTTGTTCCCCAATCTATAGGTAAGAAGCCAGGTAATCTGTGCAGCGCTGGAAGAATGAGTTATACCTTTTTGAAGCATCACTAAGAAAAGAAAAAAAATGTTACATCAAAATCTGTTTACTTTCACTTTATATTTATGCTATCAAACTATACAAAAAATGAAACAAAGGAAATAATTCTCCAAGTGTAATGAAACAGTGGGAAAAAATCCTCAAACAATTCTGGCTTTATAGAGCCTAACTTTTTCAAAATGCAAAAAGTGGTGAAATTCTGCAGCTATCTGTTGGATTTTCTAGGGATAAAGAATTCAAGTAATTTTACTAAGACACTAAGCTTCGTAAGTCAATGTATATGGTTGCTGAAATCTCTGACCTTCAATTCAAGACTCATAGGATATGAGGTATAACACATTGCATTTCAAACATATTAACATGTTGGAGACATCTTTAACACATCACATCTGAGAAAAAATAAAACAAAACCTCATATTTGATTCATATCCTAAACTTCAAGGGAGCGAATGGAGAATCATTGCAGCCCAAATTGCATCAGAAAGGAAAATGCCAGGGCATAATTATTTTTAATTGGATCCCACTAACAATGAGAACACTTCTTACCACTCAAAAAAGAAGGCAGAAATATTAGTCTAATCGTCATCATCCAGGGTGCTGTTGCAAGCACTGTTTTGCTTTCTTACACTTTTTGGGGTCCTTCTTCCTGAATATCTTTTCTCTTGGGTGCAAATAATTTAATTACCATCTCTCAATTGTGCTTAGTACAGTCAAGTATGTTTAAGGACTAAACAAAACAGCTACACAAATATTTCAGTTACAGACTTATTTCCATTTCCAAGCATCATACGAAACTGCAGACAGTTTAGTGCAATAGAGGGGAAGAAGAATGTCCTCAGATGGCAATAATAAACAAACACCCTTTTATTCTGGTCAGACCTAGTAATGATTGGGCACAACAGTACTTAGCTCATCCTATGAATTTAGATCACTAAGAGCTTTTATTCTGATTCATCATCATCTTTAATTCCTTGAAATATTTTTTTTTTTCTCATGCACTGAACCCACGACTGTATCACTACTTGAATGTTTCCGACTGTGCAGTTTGGAAGAAGTTTTAGGACCCTTCACCTACCAGCCAGTAGGATGGTCCAAACTCACTCCATACACAAAAATAAATCTATTGCAGCTTTAATTTCATTTTACAAAATAATCGAGACCCAAATTAAAGCAAAATCTGACTGTATGCATCACAATGATCATGCAAAACAAGCCACAAAACTAGAAAAAGACAGCATTTTCAAAGCAACTGTTACTCGATCGCCCTGGTCTGTTGGGGATGGGGGGGGGGGGGGGCAATCTGCTTACATTTCTAGCTCTGCAAACCTATTCAAACCCAGCAAGGCTACAACAGTACAGGAGAAGATGATGTGCTCCACATATTTCAAGAGCTGGGAATCAAATTCATTTTCTAAGTCATACAGACTACTTTATTCTTTAGAGCACTAATAGCTAATAAGTGGGAATGCTTTTTGCAATTTTTTCAGCTACTCACAGAATTCTCTGTCCTTACTGGTAACAGTTTTGTCTTCCAATTAACAGTTTTCATTCATTAACATAACTTGGGGACACACACACACACGGACACCACCCAACCAACCCACAAATTAAAATATATACAGTTCTAATTGGAGACGTACACAAAAAGGTTACATGTGAAAACAGGTATGGATAGTTTTCAAGGTTAAAAAAAAAAAATTGACGAAAAGCTGATTACAGTCACACCGATTGTTATAGCTTTATTCTAAACTCTTCATTGAGTTTTTTTCTTTACAAAAACAACAGCATCACCGCCCATCCTCCAAACCGAAATCACATTAATTAGCTAGGCAGCAAAGTTTCAAAGCATACCAAATGCTTACTAGAGCTCACTCTGCTATTGTGTTCAACTCTGAAAACAAGTCATGATGAGGAAAATCTACATGATAAGCATACTTCAGCTACAGAAAAAAGGTTTTAATCTGCCTAGAAATT
The DNA here is from genome assembly GCF_000690535.1 of Cariama cristata. Lineage (NCBI taxonomy): Eukaryota > Metazoa > Chordata > Aves > Cariamiformes > Cariamidae > Cariama > Cariama cristata. The sequence goes on along the minus strand of NW_009596269.1, from coordinate 4,983 downwards.
GGCAACCGCTGGCTGTGTTTTCTATACTTTATGTTATGTTTCTCTGCTCGCTGGAACGAATTGGCTGCTATGAATGAAAAGAAACTTTGCATCTAATCAGTGGCATGAATTTAGACTGAAAGCTGCTGTGCAGGACTTCTATGAAGAGTCTGGGCCCTCTGCCATCCTTGTGCTTGTGAATGAAACGGCGTGAGCCACATGCCCTTCTCTCTCCCTCCCCCAGCTGGGGCCTTCACCCTTCCCTTTGCTGGGGGGACGGGGGAACCAACCCTTTGCTGGTGAAACGACCATGACCCAGAAAGGCATTCAGTGCCATCAATGCACTCGCTTGAAAGATCTCAGCTGCGCTTTCCATCCTGCAGCTTTCCCTCCTGGTTTCTAAATCAACTTGGGAACCAATGGCGAGGCAGCCCTCCCGACTCCTTCCCTTGATAAATAAGCCCCTAAACTGATCTCTGACCTCTCTGCATACTTTGCTTAAGTTACTGGTGGCCCCAAAGACTCGGCACCCTGCTGCCCATACAGGTTAGACTTTCTTTTTTGTATCAGGACGACATACTGATCAAGAAGAAAAAACAAACAAACCAAAAAAACCCCTGTATTACCATACAATTACTCTAACAGCAAAGTCCCCATTCTTCTATTCACTCATAAGAAATACCGTATGTTTTTGATTAAAGTACTACAGCCAGTGAGTTTTCAGGAACTACAAAATAATGCAAAATCTACTCAGGCCAATGAAATTTCACATTTGCTTCAAAATTAGTGATAGATGTCCTACTTAACCAAAAAGTTCATAACAAGCTAAATTTGAAATATAAATATTGCTGAATCTGGATAAAGAACCAGCTGCTGTTGAGTAATTCATTTAATTAACTTAAGAGCCCAGTCAGACTTGGAGAACAGGCTATTAAAATTTCAAAGAACAAACACAATGTCTGGTTCAGATGTGTATTTGGTTAGTTAAAGACTGTAGAAGAGAACTATGTTCAAATATTACTTAGAACAACTTCAATAATGCACTTCTCAAAACAATTTTAAATATACATACTTCAAACAGCAGAACTATAAACTACTACCATTCTCCATAGAATACTACATTAATGGTTTTCTCTCATTTAAAACATGAATTTACTAAACTTCCTAGCACGTAATTCAACTTTATCACTTAAGTTTTCAGAAACTTGAAAATATTGATATAATATCCAAGTTTTCCCATTCCAGAAGAAAAGTTCTTTTTACATGTCTACCCAAATAATTTATGCAAATATGTTTCCATTCAAATAGTAAACATTACTAAACCCTTGAGCTTTTGCATTTTTCATTAATGAACACTTCTGCTTTGCTGAACTACTTACAAAAGCATCCCATTTTACTAAAAAAGTATACTCCAGTGCATCTCAAGTAACCTACAGTAATACACAAAGACCACCACAGATCAATTCCAAACTGTCAAGGAAGCTGCTGGCTGCCAGTGTGAGGAAGGTCACTCGTCCCCACATGCCAGGAACCCTGCCCAAGCACAGGATCAGTCTGACTCCAGAGGCAGCTTCCCTCACGACCTCTTTCCATTCAACACTCGTGGCACCTCTTTGTCCCACAGCCAAAGATACATCAGACAGCAAAACTGCAAATGAAACGCAAGGTGCTTTGTCAAAAGTTGAGAGATTTTCAGCAACTTGAAAATATTGATGTAACATCCAAGTTTTCCCATTCCAGGCAAAAAGTTCTTTTTATATATCTACCCAAAGAATTTATGCAAATATATTTCCATTCAAATACTAAACATTACTAAAACCTTGGGATTTTGCATTTTTCATTTATGAACATTTCTGCTTTGCTAAACTACTTAAAAAAGCATCCCATTTTACTAAAAAAGTACACTCCAGTGCATCTCAAGTAACCTACAGTAATACACGAAGACCACCACAGATCAATTCCAAACTGTCAAGGAAGCTGCTGGCTTCCAGTGTGAGGAAGGTCACTCGTCCCCACATGCCAGGAACCCTTCCCAAGCATAGGACCAGTCTGACTCCAGAGGCAGTTTCCCTCATCACCTCTCTCCATTCAACACTCGTGGCACCTCTTTGTCCCACAGCCAAAGATACATCAGACAGCAAAACTGCAGATGAAACGTGAGGTGTTTGGTCAAAAATTGAGAGACAGGACTCAAAGCTGTCTTCAGAGGAAGATTCCTACCAGGGGATATGCTGTAAAAGCAATGGACTTCTACCGTGATCACTCCCATTCCATGTCACATGACAGATCCTCAATAAAATGCATTCCCTGGCTGTTGGGAAAAATCAGGTTGGTCAAGCAAAGGGATGATCATGGCAGGAAGCAGAGTCAGGAATAATACCTACTTTGGCTAACTGAAAGAGCAGGGACTGGCCTAGTTGTCCTCAATGTCAAAATACTGTTGCACAAATTACATCTTTATCTATGACACCAAGTAGATCCTACACAGAAAAAAAGTTGTTCATCTGATGACAGTGAAAACAACCAAGAGGAGGAGGAACAGGGTTAGCAGAACTTCAACAGGCATCAGCCACAGGCACTGCAACAAAGACTGATCTTGCCTTGCCGCCCTCTGTCCAACTCAATGTGAGCAGTGAAATACTACTCTTGTCATTAGTTTAGGGTTTTTTTAAGTTTAAGATTATTTCTGCCATGTAAACTGATACTCACCTCTGCATAAGTCATTAGCCTTTACATTCAGAGCAGAAAAATCTACTGCTTCAGTAGACTAACTGGTAATAATAATAATAATAATAATAATAATAATAGATTAAGTAATCTTCACAGTTTACCAGAGCGAGAAGTCGCACTTTCCTAGTGTTTCACAACTATTTCTAGACAGCCAAGGAACAAACAGGAAGACCTAGGAATCCAGAATTTCAGTCCAAGTTTTTTTAATGCAAGGTGCAGGCAAGTGTTCACACATATTGATTTCTGCTTACAATGTCTTAGCTTTTCCTGCCTTTCCTCCCTTGCTCACCATTTCTACTCCCCCATGATCCATTCCTGGCTCAGAATTCTGTTGATTTCAGCTTTTATGCTCCTTTTCCCTGATCCTGCATTTATCGAGACATTCACCGAGTGGGAGAAGAAGCACAAAGTCTTTCCCAACCCAGCTTTACGGTTTGGTACCGAGAGGGTCCAGGCAAACAGAGATGTAACTGCTCAGCAAATCTTGCTCAGGCCACTGGCTCTGGATGGGAATAGGCTCAGGGGCTGGAGAGAGATGGCAGACGAAGAGTGAAATCAGTGCAGCGGTGTGCAGGGTGCCAAGAACACTGCGTGCAAACAGACTCTAATTAGCCTTCACCGAGCGCTTCCGAGCTTTTCACTTGGTTGAACTGACTGGATTCGCACACAAGAGTAAAAGCCAATTCTCTGACATTAGGAAAATAACCCCATCACCATCCTCCACTTTGCCTCCCTCTCCCTCGTGTTTAATAAAGTTCTAAGAAATATGAAGGTGACAGCTTCCTGACCAAACGTTTCCTGACCAAACCCACAGAACTCTATTCTGGCATCTTATCTGTTTATTAAAAGCAAACGTAGTGTGCTTTACTGACTTGGCCATAAAACAATAAAGATAAGCTTTTCAGTTGTGCTGAGTGCAGAATGAAGTTACTGCTCAGTGTGCTGCACAAAGTCAGCACCATCGTATTTTCTCTATAAAATTACTAAATATGAAAACTTTAAATAACTCTTTTCACATTAAAAACTCTAAATACTACATCATGAGATCAGTGAGATCAGATGAGTGGGGTTTTTTTAAATTAAAATGAATAAAGCACTGTCTAGCTACCTTTTGCTAACATAGAGCACGTGCATATCACTGAAAGGCACCAGTTTAGGTTTAAATGACTGTTAATACCCGAAGCACTGTGTTTTCTCTTATCCCATTGCTACGTTTTCCTGCAGTACCTTCAAATCAATCAGCCCTCTCCTTTCTCTGTTTCCAAAGCAGTTCTCAGCCAGGTTCCCAAAGTTTGCTGCTCTTTCCCCCAGCAGTATCAATGGCTACTGCCTCATACCAGTGATTCTGTTCAACAGGATGGTGGATCAGCTTTTCACATCATGTTTTCTTGCACTATAGTAGGGCCAATCTACCTTAGACAGAAGTAGCTAGAGGTGCAGTATTTCAGACACGTCACTAGAGACAGCTAAATTTACCCTTCGTGTTATTTCCAGGAGACCCGTAGAGAGCTTCCAGCATCCATGGGTACCCATTCAAACTTAAAGTTACCCATAATTATAAAAATGCTTGAGCTAAGAAAATAAAGTTCCAGACACTCGAGTCTCCTCTTTTGCAATTTGTTACCGGCAGGGCTAGTATTTGTTACTGGCAGGGCTAGTAGGGGCTGTAGCATTCCTCAGTCTCCATCTCTGGTGCTCCCGGAATTTCATTCAGCAGCAACTTCAGATGCCAGTCGTCAGAATACCCACAGCAAGAAGCGGCACTGCTGACAGGAACAGCATGGTTTGAGTTCCAGTTCTTCCAAATAATGGAAGTCTGAATGTACCATAAATAACATGCAAAATCTGAGCGTAACTGTGGCACTTGGAGAACGCTTATCCATTATGTGTTATCCAGCACTATTCTCAGAATACACAATCTGCAATACACATTAACAGTCTTTTTGGGTAATGTAAATTTGGACTTTCAAAGTAAATATTTATTTAAACCATGACAAAGCACTTCCATCATGACGCTAGAGTTCCAGGACAATGTTAACTTCTTAGTGCGTTTTTGAGCTAGTATGTACAATAGCTCCCATAAAAGCCTTTAGAAACACAGACACTAAGTATGCTTCTGGAAACTTAAATATTTTATTCATGGTCACTTAATGAATTCATTTTTGTGGTTACCAGAGAGAGGTGACAAAAACTGTCATCTTTTAGTCATAGTAGGGACAGACAGAAAATACCGAAAGTAAAAAAAAATGCAATATGAATAAAGGAATTCTTTAC
>NW_009596268.1:25311-58960 GCF_000690535.1 Cariama cristata | reverse complement strand
TGATGAACTGACCCCAACCCCCATTCCTCTGTCCCCCTGCACTGCTCAAGGGGGAGGAGGGAGAGAAATTGGGAGTAAAGTTGAGCCTAGGAAGAAGGGCGGGGTTGGGGGAAAGTGTTTTTAAGATTTGGGTTTATTTCTCATTATCCTACTCTGATTTGACTGGTAATAAATTAATGTTTTTTCCCCAAGTCGAGTCTGTTTTGCCTGTGATGGTGATTGCTGAGTGATCTCTCCCTGTCCTTATCTTGACCCACAAGCCTTTCATTGTATTTTCTCTCCCCTGTCCAGCTGAGGAGGGCAGTTGTAGAGCGGCTATGTGGGCACCTGTTGCCCAGCCAAGGTCAACCCACTGCAATGCCTGATAATAAGCTCTTCAGTATGGTGCACATTGGAGAACATGTAACTTAATTTTTACCAAAAGCAATAAAAACTGGTGGGATAATTGCAGAAGTGAAAAAACTTTGAGTTGAGAGAAAAATCTATGTTCACTTGCTTCTTAGCAATATTTAAGAGTGTGCAGTACCGACATAAGTTGCCATTTTCACACGAGCACCTGTGAAACTTTGGCCCTCTGAAGGCTTGTCTGCCTCATACTTTGGGGTCTGGTTCCACATGTATTTTCTTCCTTGAGGGAAGCACCAAGAAAAATTGCCATCTGTGGCGACTCATTCCTGTGCTGTCTCTGCAGTTCATCATACACTCAGATGTGCCACCACAGCTCTTCCTGGAACCACGCTTGCAAACAATATTGCCAAAATTTTTGCATTATAAATAAGTTGCTATTGTTGCTCTGCAGATACAAACTGTGCATGAGGCACATATCTGTCCATAACAATCCTGATTTTTTCCTCCAAGCGTTTCAGAGCAGAGCATTTCAGTGATTCAGTTTGCAAGGTCCCTTAGGCCTATAACCTTTGCTACAATTCAGGACACAATGCATTATGGCACAGGAAGGAGAACAAGTTTCTAGAGTAGCAAATATGTTTAGCTGAGCTGTGTGGGTGTGAGAGTGTTTTAAAAGAAATTATATATGGCATTGCACTTTTCCCTGCTTATCCTTACAGAAAACACTTTCTGTCTCTTTATTCTTCATATCACCTGTCTCAGTGCTTGCTACCCAGTATTCTGAGGTGCTGGAGTGTGTCCAAAGAAGGGCAACAAAGCTGGCAAAGGGTCTGGAGCACAAGTCTGATGGGGAGAAGCTGAGGGAGCTGGGGTTGTTTAGCCTGGAGAAGAGAAGGCTGAGGGGAGACCTGATCGTTCTCTATGACTACCTGAAAGGAGGCAGTAGCGAAGTTGGGGTCGGCCTCTTCTCCCAAGTAATGAGTGATAGGGCAAGAGGAAATAGCCTCAAGTTGCACCAGAGGAGGTTTAGATTGGATATTAGGAAAAATTTCTTCTCCGAACAGGTTGTCAGGCCCTGGAACAGGCAGCCCAGGGAAGTGGTTGGGTCATCATTCCTGGAAGTATTTAAAAGACATATAGATATGGCACTTAGCGACATGATTTCGTGGTAGACTTGGCAGTGTTAGGTTAACGGTTGGAAGTGATGTTCTTAAAGGTCTTTTCCAACCTAAACAATTCTAAGATTCTGTGATTTGGAATTTCTCCTTTGCTTAGTTTTTTTCCCGGTCCGCTCCAGGAGAGAAAACTTTCCTAGGAACAAAGAGGGTTCAAGAAATTCTCGTATGTGAACTGGACATTTAATAATAGCAAGTACACAAATTTAATAGGAACTCATTAGTGTCAACTTAAATGACCCAAGGTAAATTTCCACATATTGCAAAGTTATGTCATTAAACAATTATTTAATATACAAGGTACTGAATGGACTTGAGTAATTTAGACAAGATTCTTTGACACTTACTCTTCCCCATCTACCCTAAACCAAACACAAATAGATTAGTTGAAATAATTAAAGTCATCCTACAACCTAAGTCTTTTGTTGTACAAACATCTACAAACTATATTTAGATGGTCTGTCCCTTAATAGTTATGTGTTCAGACACATGTTCAGGTTATCTTGGCTTATTTTATGAAATGAGTCACAGTAAATCACAATTCGCACCTCCACATCCTGCAGCAAACACAAGATTTATGCATTAACATGGACCTGAAGGAAGATGGTTTAAATTAATGTTCTTTACCTCATTGTCAGTGTGTTCACTCCACTAATGGTCAGTTAGTGCAGCAATATACTGTAACAAATTAAACCTCAGTAAAAAAGCTGAGATAGGATATGCGTATTTGTTTTAACTAGAGTTCAGAACAGATACTGTAAATGGCTATTTTGAATGCTCTAGGAGTCAACTAGTATCAAATGAAAATGATTTTAAAATAGTTTTTAACAAACTCATTTTATTTTGGTGTGCCTCCGTTTGTCCTTTTCTGGGGGGACTTGACAAGCCAGGAAGTTTACTCTTAGAGATTCGGTTGACTTCTTTTCTGTTTTTATATTTTAATGAAAAGCTAAATATGGTAAGATGAAATGGCCTTTATTTTAAGTTTTTGGCCTGAAAGTCATTTATATTTTATCTTATGTGCATGGACAAGCCCAGAGGATACTGACTTATCCACAGAACAATGTTTACATAATGGTGGAAAGGATGCTATTTTTATTACATATCTGGCATGTGGTGAACTGTACCAGAAACCTCAAGTGTAAACTTCTTAAAAGACTACTACTCTACAACGTAAAAATTGTGGATTAATATAAACTAAATAATGAATAGCTTTCTAAACAGGTGCATGGATTTTCATCTGTTGCACTGAAGAAGGAGTCACTAGGAGAAAATATTTTGGGTTTTTGTTCATCCAAAGACTCCTTAGATGATGTTGAACAAGACTGAACCTTGATCTAAAGCCTACTGAATATAATGGAAGCTCCAGCTTGATTTAGGTAGCCAGATACTTTTATCATGGCTGAAGAAATGTATACCAAAAAATAACAGTTTAGAAGTAACAAAACTTAGCAGAGACTGAGCCGAGTTTGCCAGCATGCCAAGGTCTAAGCACTAACTCTTTCAAGATCTTTCTCCATCTAACTTGTTGTGGATATTCTGCTTAGAGTATAATTTTTAAACACTCACTGAGAAAGCAACCCAAAAGCTATATAATATAATGATTAGAACTCACTCAGGAGGAATGGAGCCTCAGGATGAAATCATTCTGTGTAGTTTAACAGAAGAGAGATCTGCATCTCAGGATCCTAAGTGCAAGGAAATTATCTAATAAGAAGAACATGCAATATTGTCAGCAGTGCATTGTGGAAGGTGTATGCTAATAGTTGTGTTACAAGATTTTCTTTCAGAATGGTCATAAATAATGAAAAGCGGGAAGATAACTGAGAATCTTCACAAATTTACATGCAAAGGTTTTCACACATAGTATAATTCTGTTCATATTCGGAGACAGAATCTTGGTCATCAATCAACTTCATTAATTCCTAAAAAATTAAGCACCTTTGAGAAATGGTTTTGAAGGTTTATATTTTATATGTAGGGCTTGTTTGCAGCAATTAGATATGGATATATTTTGTAGATAAAAACTCTAATCCCTCTGTCACGTTCCTTGCTTAGTGAGTTTGGTCTGTTTGTGGATATTCTACAGCAAGGAATATTTTTGGTGTTCTGTATTTGTATGGAGTCTAGAACAGGGCAGTCATGATCCAAAACATACTTCCTAAGGACTGTTACACAAACAGATAAAGAATAATGACAATAATAAAAATGTCTACTAACATGTTAAATTAAGGAGAGCCACCTGCAGGTAGCTGATAATCACATTAAAGAAACTTGTGAACATCTGTAATTCTTTGTCCCCATTTATCATTTGGTGAAAGAACCAGGTCCTAAATTCAGCCTTACTTCATTGTGTATATTGTAATATCCATCTAAAATATGATTTAGTAAGCTGAGCAGGAGGTCTCTGCTAGTTGAGAACATGTAACACTGGTGTATGCAGATTATGGCGGCTTTTTTCCACTACTTCTTCCAGGTAGCCTGTAGAATTTTTGTGAAATACAGGGGGAAAAAAAAAAGAAAAAAGAAAAAAGAAAAAAAAAGTTCCTTGGGAAATTGCTTAAATATTTGCATTTCTTATTTCATGTTAATAAGAAATGTCACCAACAATAATAAATACATGTATATATACACATACATAATGAAAAAACATTCTGTAAGTTGAAGACAGTGGAATAGTTTATTTATTTATTTTCTTTCTGATCACTGAAAGTCTATTAATGCTGACTGTAACATTTTAAGATCATAAATTACTTTCTAGTAAGCAACACTACTGCTTTTCATATTCAGAATGTGAAAATAAAAAATAAAAATACATACTCTTTTTTCCCTTTTTAATGGTTAATTAGGTCACTAATCAAAAGAAATTCTTAAGAGGAAAATGAAATGTTGACATTTTGCAATTATTTGCTACTGTGAATAATACATAAACACACTACTTATGGTTAAAGTGGCTTTCAAACTCTTTTTCTGCCATTAGGGCATGAACTGACTGCAGAATCAGTGTATTTTACTTGATATATTGCCACATTATCTACTTCAGTGCTTCCATTTAGTTTGGGTCACTTACATTTCATTATACTGTACCTTGGCTGAGTGCAATAAAAAAAAAAGTTTATTGCAACTGCAAGCTCCTAATTAAACATCAGCTGTAAACTGAGCTACCCATTACAGATTATATATATAAAAAGATTATATTCTTGGGAATCACTCCATCATGCAACGTGATTAATATATATGTGTCCTTGTAAATAGGAGTTGATGTGCTATATACATAATGGATATGATTAGCTTTTTATTGAGACCCAAGACATCAAAGATAAAGGGATATGTAGATTTCTCATTCAGCAATCTTGTTAAATATGATATAAGCATGTATATCTGTACACAGATAACACATGCAGAAATGTGTTTGGTTTATTGTAGTGTTCTTAGCTGCTATCACTGTGGGTGCAGACAGATTTGAACTTACAAATACATGTCCAGGGTAAAATGAACCTCATATTGGGGAGAAAAAAAAGAAGTTATTTAAGTCAGTTAAAAATCTCTATTTCCTAGAAAGAGGAGGAAACTCTGCTTCAGACTTCTCTTTTTCAGAAAACACTCTAAGCAGATTTCGTACCTTGAAGCAGAAGCTTCAAGTAGGTCTCAGGAAGGACACATTTGAAGTTTGACTGGTATTCCATATAGAAAAAGCTATTTTTAATTGGACCACTGAAAAATCAATTTGGTCTTAATTTATACAATGAATCTATTAGCTCTCTTGTTTTCCGGCTGGAGGAAATCTAGTTGGTGTGGAGAGTTAGTAAAAAAGTTTCAACCTACGGAGTTCCATGCCCTAAGACTATAATTTTGTATATTAAGGATTAAATGGCAATAAAGTTTCATTTCCACCTTCCTTCTATCTTTCTTCCTATTTATATACCCCTCTCAATTATAAACTGTTTGTGGGATCATGCTGAGAACCATTTTCAGCAATTGATACAATTTCAGAAAATACACATTTTTTGTGATTTGTTGTTTGCAAGGTTTTTTTTAATATACATTTCTCAGAGCTATGCATATTTTGTCTTGTAATGGAATGTAGATCAATTACACAACTATATACTGAAGAAAGAGTGATGAAAGAATCCAGACTGAGGTCCATGAATCATCCCATTTAATTTTAGTTCTAGTCAGTGCGACTGAGTGTTGCTGTCCATGGACCGATACATTTACAATGCCAAGAGAAAATTCTCCTTGGGGACCTTTCAGATCTCAGGTGGGATAGTACATGCCCAACTTAAAAATTCAAATTAGGTGTTTAAATTTGCGGTGGATTAATCTGGAACAGCATATGGGAAAATACAAAAAATCTGTTTCCCACATATAAATGCAGAAGTTTGTAATTTGAAGAAGTGACAAGGGGATTTGGGTTGCACAAATGTAGTAGCCTTAAATTGTGTTGCCTTACGAGGGCTCAGACTGACACAAAAAAATGCTAAATATTTAACTTCTGAAAATCAGACTTTCAGGTATGTTAGTTATCAGAAAAAGTAGATATAGGGAATAATCACTAAAAAAAAATATTCTTTTCTGTTTGACATTAGATATCTGTTGTTGTCTTATTCACAAAATTCAGGTGTCTGAACACAAACTGGAGTCTCTTCAGAGTCCTGTGCTGTCACATTTAACCAGACAATTTTCCTTCCTTTCTTTCTGTTCTTAACATTCGATAAGAGAGAAAAATATTTAAAAAGCATCCTTTTCCTTTGTGTTGGGAAACACAGCCAGCCTTGCAAAAAATCATGTAAACAGGCCTAAACCGAAGAAAGAGTAGTTCAGTTATTGTTTATATGTTGACTACCTTTCTTACAGTAGCTCATTTAAAGCATCATTCAATATAATCTGTTCAGAGACCTGGTATAATTTCCACACTCGACGGTTTCAATAGGTGTAAACCATATGAAGCTGTTGCAGTTTCTCCAGCTGAGCATCTGGGTCTGTTCTTCTTCAGGCGTGGAATTTTTAAAAGAGAAATGGGGGTTAAAAAGAGAGATTCCTTCCGTTAAAGTCTGTCTGAAACTAAAAGCAAGCTGTCATATTTAAAAACAAGACAAAACAAACAAAAAAAACCCATGGGTTTACAGTCTCTCTCACAAAAATGCTGTAACAAAGACAACAGCTTGACAATGGCAGCTGCTGTATAGAGCAAAAATTAGAGGACAATGTCATTTTTAATGACTTTTTAAAATGAAAAATTAAACCAAAATAAACGAGATGTCCTAGGTACTGTTTGTTTTTTTTTTTTTTTTTTTTTAAGAATCTGTCTCTCTGTCTTATTATTTATAAGTAGCAATGCAGACAGACAACAGGAACATATGCTGGGAAGAGTCTGAAATTAGACTAAGCAATAATGGAAAAGGGATTTGTTTGTTTGTTTGTTTCATACAAAGGCTATGCTTTTTGTATCTTTGTATGAAGCTTTAAAAAAATAGACACATACATATCCATCTATACAGATAGACATCTACACGCACACGCTCACAAAGAACACATTCATATATTTATAGCCACACATAGTTTCATGTTTATAAATTAATATCTATAAAAATAAGTACATATGTAAATATTATATTTATAAATTAATATATGTAGGTGTAAAATTTGCAGCAGGGCACTCAGTTATTTTTAGAAAGAGAGAAAACTGTAAAATAAAATGTTGTATAGCAAGAAAATTGAGATTCTGTCTCTAGATGTTATTCTCTGTTTGGTTTTGTTTTTTTTTTTTTTTTCTTCAGTAACTTATAAGAACAATTTAGATCATTTAGTTGCCTTCATACTGCCCTAAAGCCTTATGTTTCTATCTGTCCTGCTGGAAGTACAGAAAGGTCTTTTTTATAGCAACTCAGTGTTATTCAGTGCAATTTCCGCACTTAAGGGCAGAAAATCTCCTTGAAGGAAAAAAGATTTTTTCTTAAATGTAATCTTTTTTCTCAACACTTCCAGTAACTTAAAGGTTGCCTGAAAGTTATTTATTTAAGTGAGACAGGTAAAGTTTTTAGAACTACCATTAGTATCCTGCTCTCACTTAATGCAAAATAATCCTCTTTGGTTTTAAATTTTTAACTATAGTATAAAAAAGCTAATACTTAATTTGTAAAAATATTTTTTTAAAAATCAAAGGTTTTCTATTATATACTATTCATGGTTTAATTACTTTAATTTATTTATTTTCAAAAAAAACAAAATAACCTGGAGTTGATAGAGTTCAATTCTCTTATTTTCAATTCACCTACACTGATTTTTTGTATGATATATGAATATGAGGTTTTTTGCCCTAAAATATTTTTGGTTAAATAAAATACTAATAATCTTTTATTTATTATTATTCTTTAAGCATAAAAGGAATTTCAAACAAAAAGGTATTAAAACTGCTTTGAAACACTTCGGAAGTTATTGTCAGAGAAGCCCATTGCATAAAAGCCCAGCAAGACCTACTTTTAACAGTAGGCTGATTTTGTGCTTTCAAAGGATTAATTAAATGAGGGAACGGTTGTGCTTCTTGTCTATTAGCGCTCCCAGCACACTCTTGGTCATACAGGAGAATCTGCTATGTACTTATATTGAGGTTGCACCTAGTCATAGTGTCACATACAACTCCAGTCACAAATATCAGAAGTCTTAATCTCTTCTGCATATGCTTGAAACAGGATTTTTGTTGTTTTGGGGGTTGGTTTTTTTGTCTATTTTTTTATTCTTAGTACTTTTTTTGTTTCAGTAGACCTACCTTGGTAATCAAAAATTGCAGGATGACAACCTGTAAAGGTATGTTCTGCTTGTTGCTACAGCAGTGCTTTATCAGCAAGTGAGAGCACATCAGCAGCACAGTGAAAGAGAAGTCAAAATAGTTCCCTCTTATTCTCAGACTCATTCTTTAAATCACTGGAAGCTGTTCATCTTTACACAAATTGTGTTTTATGTCTGCATTTTTACCTTTCCAGTTGAGAAGAACACATCAGCACAGATCATTTCAGTGGGGTGGTATCTCTTATCATATCTAAGCAGTGTGTTGAACATTACTGCAATATATGTAATTATTCTTAGCAAGAAATGCCATCTAGGCATGGAGGATTGGAGGAGTAAACCGTATGCCTGCTTGTGAGTTGTTTTCCTTATGCTGTTTTCTCATCAATGGTGTTAGAGTACTAGGCAAGGGTCTGCTCAGGAGGTTTGTTATGAGATAGCTGGGTTTTCTGCCTAGATCCTAATTTTGAACTGGGCTGGTAAGGAAACACTGAATGAGGGTCAGTGGTTCAAGAGTAGCTATGCAATGAATTTTCTTGTCTCCGGGGATTACAGCGAACTCACAGGCAGATGCTGCCCGTGCAGATAGCAGAGTGCTGAGCACAGCACTGCAAAGAGTGGCTGGTGGCCATAGGGGACACAGAGTATTTTGGGATGCTTCTGTGGGAGCACTTCATTAGGGGCTATGAGACAGGCTGAGAAATGTCAGTGAAGAAAAGACCTTTTCTGCCCATGTTATAACCTCTGTGGTCACACAACTGTCAATCCAGTACCACCCAACCAGCATTACATTTACTCTCTCTCTGCTCCTTTTCTTTCTTTTTTTTTTTTTTTTTTTTTAAGAGACAGCTAAGAGAGCGAACAGTTTGAAAAAGACACAAATGCGCCTGGACAAAATTCCCTCAGATAAAGGCCAAAATAAAAGCAAAGACATAGAGATAGGAAAATGTTTCCACACAGAATGACCTTTGCTGGGAGGAGAGGGGAGAGGAGAGCTGGGATTGTTCACACACTTCAATCTCAGCCTTGCTGGGTGGGTTTTAACTCTTCATTTTCCATGCACGTTTACCCTCTTTTCTCCCAGTAACACCGGGGAGCCTTTTCCTGTCTAGGGTTCTCCTCGTTGCCCTTTTCCTTGACTTTGTCTTGTCACTCCAACCATAGTCTTGTTCTGCCAGATATGTTTCATTTTCTGCATGACTTCCCCTGGATGGGCATTTCAAGCTGTGATTTCTAAGCTTGATCTCACACTGTAGATCTTGTTATCTCAGTAAAAAGCTTTAAAGTTCAAAGTGAGTTGGATGAACAATACTTTAAAAGCAGTGTAAAGTCTAAGCATCCTCTGGGTGGGAGCAGTTCAGCAAAAAATCAGATGTTTTCAGGCCTTTATGTGGAGAAAGAACAAGTGAAAATCAAGATGCCAGTTTTGGGGGAAAAAAAAGTTATAAAGAGTTATTAAGAGGTCTGAAGAAGTACATGTAGTTATGGTTCTGTATCCACACAGACCTGCCATGGGACTCTTGCCACTCGAAGCCCCAAGACTTCTCTTACCAGCTGAGTTTATTCGTGTCCTGGTTTTGACTAAAACAGGACCAATTCTCCTTTCATTAGATTTTCCTTCAGTTAAGTTTCTTCTAAATAACTGCACGTTCTGAAGTTGACCATGTCTTTTTCAGTGTCTGCTTTCAGAATTGATAACACTTGATGTTTATAGTTGTTACTAAAGTAACGATAGGATTGGTATGCAGAAAGACCCATGTTTATACTTATTCCTGTGGGAACTGTCAGTCACCACTGGCTCTCTTATGTTCCACAAATGAAGACGCGTGGTCACACCTGTGGGAAGGAATGGACAGAACAGGTGACCGAAAACTAACCAATGAGATATTCCAATCCATACACTTTTTACTCAGTATAAAACTGAGGGATCACAGAGGTTGGCCTTTCTTCTTTCATGGCCACATCACTGTAGGACTCTGCTCGTTTTCCTGACTTGGATCTCAATTCATGTATTCCTGAATCCATTTCCTGCCTGCTGCTGAATCCAGTCTGGGACATCTCAGTGCCCACCCTGCCTATGAACTCCATAGCAGCCTACTAAACTTTAGACCAACCTCTTTAAGCAGAAAAACCAAGGATTAACTAGTACGTTATTAGTACATTACTAGTACATTATTAGTACATGAAGCAACTGATAACATCCCTGGTACAAGCCCTGGTATAACAAACAAGACCGTATTTCTTTATTTCCCACTGATGTCTGTTCTGCTGTCCTCCACCTGGACCCCTCAGTGCAGCTGCGTGCTCTGCCCTGTTGCGTGGGGATTTTTGACAGCCTATCTAGGACAAATAGACCTGGAAGTGCATACATGTAAGATCTGTGCTTGTTTGTTGTGATGGATTGCTCTGTCATTCAAGATTTTCTGGCACTACACCCAAACATGACCCAACACTCTACATCCAGAAGCACAGGCTTTCCACTGGTGTTTAAAAAGGTGTCTTTAGCAACCTGATCAGTGGTTTTGATACTTGTGGAAAAAGAGCTGAGCTTTTCTTTGCTAGAAGATAGTTCCTCTAAACACACACTTGGGATATGATGCAATAGCCAGAGGAAAAATCTCTGAATTTTCATAAAACTTTAGATAGAGTAGGGGGCAATCTATTCTATCTAACATGAGCCATTTAAGTGTTATAAGAATATTCTCATAAATAAAAGGAGATGCGACAGAACTTTTGGAAGGTTTTTTTAGGCAGCCTTTCTCCAAATAATTGATTGGTAGTACCAGATACCCCACTAAACCACACATAAATTGACCTGGTTGTAAAACCATTACACAAAGAATTGAACTCTTAGATAGAAGAAGGTTTATACAGGAAAAATTGCAGAGATGAGAAGGAAAATCAAGATCTGGTTGTGTAATATACAACCTAGATTGCAAACATTTTGTGGTATCCCTATGACTTATGAGTAAGACATGTCAATAATCATTGTTCAAGAACATCCACTTGGATGGCAACTGGATATTCTAAAACACATGTTTTAAAAGCAGAAGGTTTGATTATTTGTTCATTTGTTTGTTTGTTTATTTATTTATTGGTGTTTTAAATACAGAGGCATAAAGCAGAAGTAATTCTGCTGAAGCCTTCAGAACATAATGGCATATGGCCAGGATAATAATTGCTAGTGATTACAGACTCTGTGCAGCCCATGATAGGCCCTTCAGCCCAGGCTCCAGGTGCTCTCCCTGTCCATGACATGGCGGTGAGGTAGTCTATCAAGCAGCTGTATAGTTCCCCCTTTTTCAACCTTTCTTATTTTTAAATGTTCTCTTTTTTTTTCCTTTCTTCTTTGTTTTTTAATTTTTCCAATATGAACGCAAGGTATATAGGGGAATGTCGAGATTTCCCCTCTTATCCTGGGAAAAAAGCAGAGAAAGAGCGAAGGGATACAAGTTTGTTTATTAAAGTAACGATTTAAAAGTGCATTATGTCTGTCTTCACTGGAGATACATGCAGTGCAGTGCAGTGCAGTGCATTACAGACTTAGTTCTGTGATTATTCTGCCTGAAAGCTCGCTAGATTGAATAAAAGCTCCTGTTTAGACCCCTGTATCACAATTCCTCGTGCTATGGAAGAAAAAACTTGATGGCAGAGAGCATGGCACATCATTACCTCTTTCTCAAATATATCTTGGATGTTCCTAAGATCATTCTATATTCTTCCCAGCGCATTCTGTGTTGTAATTGTCAGAGAGATATGCTACACTAAATGGGTATTTCACATGACTTGTTACAGCTATTCTTACATTTTTATGGAAAAATAACAGAGTAATAGACAACTAGTGTGCTTAGACTTATTTGTGGAAGCTATTTGGTGATAATTTACCAAGAGTAAATATAATTTTCATAAAGATACTGAATCACAAAGGATGCAGAGACAGCAGAGTTGCATATAGAAACAACAGCAACATGAATTTGTAGCATGTATTGTTGGCAAAAGTGGACGTGATTTGGACCAGTTGTGACTCAAGTCATTGCTTTCCTTTTGTAGAACTCTATTCATTCAGCTCAGACCCAAAAGTGACAAAGGTAAGAAAGCTTTTTACACATTCCTCATCTTCAATGGCCCTGAAAGTACATACATTGTTTTGTTTATCTGTTCAAATTGCCTTAATTTCTGTTCTTAAGCTACTTTTTACAAGAGTGAAAGCAATTAAACCTTCATTGTCCAAGCTTTCAAGTCAGCATGGCAGTACTGTCATGTATCCCTTTCATTTGGGAATAGGCTAATTCTCAGTCACACTGCTAAACAGATAAATGCAGTTTCTTAGGTTAATCTTGTTTTATTATTGAGTGACATTCAGATGTTTGCCTCAGTTCAGAACGGCTGACTCTTCCTTAGTTAAACATCTTTTATATTACAAAAATAACCATGATTTGCAAAAGGGAAACACAGTTGGAAAATTATAAGAAATAGTAAGACAAAGATGAACAAAGCAGTGATCGTTAATTTTTCAGTTCTTGTGATTCAGAGGAAGAAAATCAGGATGTACTGCATACTGTTTAATTTGTAGTTAATGACATTCATTATAATGACATATTAGACATTCAGAGCTTTGTCTTCTATATTTTTTTTGAATGTTGGTATGTTCTGGTTTTGAAATGAAGTAGAGTTGCATTATATTATATTATATTGTATTGTATTATATTATATTGACAGAAGGGAAGTCTATTTCTATAAAAGCAAATTCCAAAACTCAGTGAGGGACCTTATATGAATTCAGATTATATAAAAATGGCTACCTCACTTACAGGGACACCACACAGCCAGGTGTTTTTCTTGTTTTGCATTAAGTATTGATGATATGCCTAAATCAGTGTCAAACAAAGGTGGAAAAAAAAAGGGGAGGGAGGAGGATATAGGAAATTTAACCTTGATACTAACTTTGTCTCCTACAGACAATTCTGCCAGGGGGAAAGGAAGAGGAACCTTCTCTATAAGATCATTTCAACAATCTATTTTAGAAAATATTATTTGTACTGTTTCTTGTCTGGTTTGGGCACTGGGCTGATGGGAAAAGATGTTTCAAACTCATTTCTGAAGTAGAAAGGCGAGAAATTCTAGTACTTAGTCCTCCAGAAATAATATTGGAGTTGAATACCTCCTAAAAGTTGTTCTGCTAGTACAACTAACAGAGATTTTTTTTGAAGATCCACAA
The DNA here is from genome assembly GCF_000690535.1 of Cariama cristata. Lineage (NCBI taxonomy): Eukaryota > Metazoa > Chordata > Aves > Cariamiformes > Cariamidae > Cariama > Cariama cristata. Next base: position 45,433 of record NW_009596268.1, on the reverse strand, counting down.
CAGGAAAACTTAGAAGTAGCAGAAATTTAGCAAACTTTGTCATACTCAAGTAATGAAGCAAAGGTGTCAACCCCAGTGGCTTTGTAAGTAAGCTAGACAACCCAATAGAGCTTATGTACTCAAGAAAGAGAAACAAAATGCATTGGAAAACCATGGTGTGGTGACATCTGAGAAGAATCTATGAAAACAGAAGTTTTCAGTAACTCAGACACCATTTCTTTTACTATATTTAGCATTGGTTTATTTTGCAAGGCATTTGAAAACAGAGACTGAAAGGAAGAACTGGAAATGGTTTACAAAGATTTCTTAACAAGTAATATTCTGTATGAGTGCTTCATTCTTGATCTGTACCTTCTGGTTTTCTCTACACTACTTGATCCACAAAAATGTAAATTAGGTGAAAATTAGTGGTTTTTATACCCTAAATACTCTAAAAATGGGTAAGTGAAAATGTAGTTAGCTTAAACATGCAAAACACCCCAAATTCTCAAGCTTGTGTATGTAGACATTCAGTGTAAGAGGTTTACAAAGTTGGTGTTCTGCTATAGTTTCCATTTTAATCATTTGACTTGCCTGTGCCATCAGTCAGCAGATCAAACGTATCCAGGATGAAGCTCTGGTAGGGGTTGCCTATGACAGGAACCTCTGATTTCACTATAGCTAAAACTTTTTTCAGCAATCCTAACTCTCAGCAACCTGCCTTAGCAGTTTCCACATGCAGAGATGAAGAAGTACATGCTAACACAATGACAACCTGAGAGGTCCACAAAATAAACAGCCTTTCTCCAATCCTCATTCCAGTTCTCTTCTGGGTACAGCTGCCCCATAAGGACTCTGGTGACACATTCCTGAAATGAGTATCTCACCAACACCAGCTACTGCCACAGAATCTAGTATCAATATGGCTCATGAGAGATAACAGATTTCCTGTTTCTTTCTTTCTTTTTTTTTTTTTTCCTTTTTTTTTTTTTAGGAAATCAAGGAGGAAACTGCTTTGAGAAACAGCAACTCCTGTCTGGCACTCAGAAATCTAAATTAACGTGGCAAACTGCCATGATTTTCAATATTGATTTACAATTACGTCCCAGTTCATAAACCTGCAGTGGTGACTTCTACTGTCACATTGTATGTGTGTAGTCAAGAAATAGTGTTCTAAGTCGTAAAACAATAATTCAGGAAATAGAAATGTTAGACATCATCAGCGTGTCGAACTAAACCACATAAACATTAAACTTTTGCCTGATGTGCGCTATTCCATAGTATTGTCAGTACTAAAACAAAAACTGCACACCATGCAATTTTTAATAAGAAAATTTCAAAGAAAATAAAAACACCCACTTTTAATCACAAATTTTTTTAAGTCAGTAGAACAAGTTCTCTTCTTTTTGGATTAGGCCTTTCTCATATATTATGATTTTATCAATTGATATAAAATGTAAAGACAAGACTATGAGTGATAGAAAGAGTTTTACCTGGACCATATACATTTATAAAGCTACTGTTCTGACCTGGGAGCATTTTGCACTTCTGTTCTCCTTGGATAAGGACATAAAAGAGAAGGGAGAAACAGCTTCATTGTTAACAACAGCAATTTCAGACACTTCTCTTTAACCCAGTGATGAGGTCTGTCATGATTATTTAGAAAGACGTTGATTAATGTGCTGAAACTCAGTAGAGTTTCATTAAGTTTCCATAGGTAAAGTAACTATTGATTAGCCTTTGTGAACACGAACACACTGGAGGGAAATCTAGACATAACACTTATTAAAAACAAATACTGTGGTATTCCACAGTAATAAATATAATAGTTTGGCTTCCAACAGCATTTAGAACCATTACCATAGAATATTGTAGTGGGTTTTGTGAGCACAAGTGTACCTGACACACTCAGAAATGCATCTTCAGCTGCTTCTGTGGAACTAAGCCAGTATATCAGCTAGACAACTGCGAGCTTTATCTATTATTTATTCTCTAGTCATATGTTTTAAAAGATTTTTTTGCTGGGACTTTTGTTGTTGTTTTGTTTTACAACTTGCAGTCTGACACTGTAACTTTAAAGACTCCTTGCTTAAAGGATACGTTTGTTCAAGGGAAGTGTGTGTGTGTATCCAGTTGAACTGAACATGGTTATTTCTCAACAGTCACTGATTTCATTTCTCACTTTATTGCTTGAGTCAGGGGAGTGGATTAAGGCACAGGATGTCACTGCCACTTTAAGAGAGCATCCTTTTTGGAAAGCCAGTTTATTGTTTGTTGTTTATTTGAATAAAAAGCTCTCCTTCAAAATGTGAGCTGTTTCCTGAGAGGAGGCAGAAGCTGAATAGTATTGCTCATGGGAACGGGAATGATTCAGTGCACCAGGTTACCCAAGAAATTTGCGATAATCCACTCATGCCTCTGCAGAAATGAAAGGATGTGACCTCATCGTAGTCAAACCCATAAAGCACATTGACAGTCAGGAGAACAAGTCCTCAACAGTGCTACCAGTCATATTGACCAGTGGAAGATTTTTCTTACTAGAAAGTCTACTGCAGGTCACTCCAAGATTTACATGAGATTGACTAATGAATAGCAAGGAATTAATTATTTAAGGACAAAGTTGACTGTTCCATCTTCCAATTCTGTATTTATTCAGATTGCTGTTTGGCTAAGATAATAATCTGCTGTTGTCCCTGTTTTTTGTGTTAGCTGTAAAGAAGACATGTAGGGATTAAAGTCATTGATCTTTTTCACAGATATTTCCTGACTATAAATCTACACACAGGTTTGTGTTGTGTATTTTATTGCAATCACGTATTTTCCACTAATTACTGAAATTAAGAGTACTTTGTTAAAAAAGTCTAAATATTTTGTTCTAACACGGTGTTTAAAAATTTTATTTCTTTCCGTAACTTCATGTATTGTTTGATTAGTTTTTTTCCATTATTTACTTTCACTTGTTACATTTAGGGTTTATCTGACTAAGTACCTATTTGAAGTACTTAAATTGAAGGTACCTAAAACTCTAGGGTCCCATATATTACCACTGAAAAAAGAGTAGAGCAACCTTGCAGTAAGCAGAAAGTTTAATGTAAATTCTTAAACTGTTATAAAATCCACAAAACCATATAATAATCAAAATTCTACAAATTTGTTGCATTTGCCAAAAAAGAAAAAAAAATATTGGTCTCATTAATTAACTCTAAGCTTCAGAAGTATTTTATATAACTATAGACCTCATGGTTACAACTTCCCGTTAAGTTCATTAAGAATTTCAAAAGGGAAACTGAACATCTAGCAGAGAAAAGGGAAGATGAATGTAAAAGACATGTGGATGGTCCTGAGACAGGTTTTGCATGTGTTGTGCTTACATTAGAAAAGCTTTTCTGTTAAACGAGAAATTTGTCCTAGAGAAAAATTTGCAATTTTAGTATCGTAGAGCAGGGTCACGTAATAGAACTTTCTGTCTGGGATCAATCACCTTAAAATAGGTGCAAATGTGCAGAGTGCAAAGATGAAAGCCTCAAAATGAATAAAGGTTGGTAAGAGTCTTTGCAAGCACCCATCTGCTGCAGGATTGAGGTGATATTTCCAGAATAAAGTCCTTGAATTTGAAATCAGCTCTTGTTTCAAACACGTTCTGCAAAAGGTTCATGCAAACTTGAACTATTTGAATTTTGGACAATGGATTTGTGTTCTGGTTGTATTGTAGTATCTTTAATTCAGCTTTTTTTAGATCTTAATTAAAAATAATAAGTGGAGGGGGAAAGCCTCAATTTTTCTTTGAGGCTGACTTCAAAATCCTTTATATTGCTTATTTCATTTCTATATCCTGTGATACCCCATACATTGTAAAGCTTATCTTTTTTTTTCTATTAAAAGAGTCTATTCTATAGATTATAGAGGCATTTTCATCTCCATTGTATGCAAAGAAACTGTTTCTCATTTTGCAGTAAATACATCTGTTCCTCTGCCCCATAAAAGCACCATCTACTGACTCTCAGGAATTCAAGATGTCTATTAAATTAGATTTGAGAGTTACTTTTATTTATTGCACTGCCCTTTTTTTGTGTTTTCTGTTTTAAAAAAAAAAAAAAAAAAAAAAGGGAATTGGACTGTTAACACGGGGATTGAAGTCTTTTGTTACTTCTCAAGAGCAGAGTCATTAATAGTAATAGTCTGCCTCTCCACTGCCTCCTACTGCTGAATTAAGAGAATTATAGTAATACTCAACTGTGTCAGAAATTCAGTTCTCTGTGCCGAGGCAAGTAGAACTATTTTTGATATAATGTTGATTTTTTGAAGGTTGTGAGTACCTGTCTATTTATGAAATTTTTACTGGAAAATCAAGGTCAAGTTCTTTTGTACATGATAATGATGTTCACTTTCCTCATCCCATACAGGACTAGAAAGAACAACCTGAAGGTAAAAGATGTAGCTACATTTAAATAATTATATTACATGGTAACACTGCTATATCTTTACATGAAATTTTGGCAAAGAGTGAAACTGTGAAATGAATAAACAAGCAGTGAACCATAAAGGAAAAATGCACTAAAAAAATTACTGCATGTTTGGTGTTTCAGAACTCAAACAATAACAGAGAAGTAACTAATTTGTAAGGGTTATTGTATTTTTTTGGCTTTTTTTTTGGTGTGTATGTGTGTTTCTGGTTTTGTACTCTCGTGATCTTTGGGAATCTCAGTGGTACGACACCTGAAATCTCCTAAATCTTAGCCCTGGCTCTACATCATTCTTGAGAGGTCTAAAGTTGTGGGAAATAGAACCCCTAAATATGCACATATCCAAGCTCCTCTTCACTAAAGAGAAATGATTCTCATATCTCAAAGTGACAGCCATCTCTAGAAATCACAGTGACCTATTCATTAAAGACCTGAGTCCCATGTGCGTGGTAGAATTCATTAAGCGATGTTATTCTCTGAGCAAATGCTATAGAACTCTGTAGTCTGACATTCATAAATATTTGTGTCTGGCAATTATCTGGTAAAACTTCAGTGTGTTGGAAAAGAAATATTAAAATAAAGTCAATGTAATTTTATTTTTTTCTTCAAGAAGATTCAAGTTCTGTCACTCAGTTTAGAACCTTGCTTCTTTTGCATGAAGAATGGGATAAGCTCTCCACATCGAAAATATAATCTTGGCCAAGGTCATTTAGTTCCATCGAATCAGAGCTGGGCCCCTAGTATGTGTAGACTTTTATAGCCCGCTGTCATTCTGGCAAGTGACAGAAATAGAGGGTGGACCAGGTGCCGAGCAGAATTGTCATATTTCTGTAGCAAGGCCAGAGAGCTTTGTGATTTATGGATGCTCAATATACAACTGTGACGCCCCACAAGTGAATATACAAGTTGCAAATCTGTAAATAGCTGCAGTGGGAATTCACTAATCTCTGCCTGCTGTAGCTTATTCTGTACAGGTCCTCAAGCTTTGTATAAGAAACTTTTGACATTGTGCTCTGTAAAAACACACACAGCAGCTTGCCAGGGATTGTCAGCAAGGACAATAACACATTTTACTAAGTCTGTAAAACCTATCATTGTTCATAATGTCACACTGTTGAGAACTGGAAAAGCAGAACTAATAAGGCCTTTCTAGAACAATTTCTAATGTTCCTTGAAAAGCAAATGCGTGGTTTTACTTCTTATGTTGAATCAAGGTAATCCAAAGCTCTGTATAAAGCCAAGGCAATCAGATATTTCTCCATATTGAACAGACAATAAACTTCATGATATACAGTTCAGTTGGGATCAGACCTTTTTCTTTCTTTTTTAGTCTCCACTGTTACCTTTTGTTTGTATTTGGAAGGAAGCTATGGTCACTGCCTTTCACAAGGAATAGAAGCACAAAAAGGAAGGAAAATTGGTCTGAAAAATTTTAAAAGAAATGTTCTGTCTCTTAAAAGACAATGTGAGCCTTTTTCACTCATAAATGGCTATTCAAACAGCAAGATCCATTGATAAATGTGAATTTTAAGTGAGAAGCTTCCTAAAAATATTATGGTGACCGCACAAACCTAGATGTGCATTTTAACACAATAGATTATAAAATGTTACAACATAGTGTATCTTGGAGATTATAGGAGGTTCATCAACACATTTAGAGGTTTAATTCCTTGGAAACTGGGCCTAGAATCACTGCAAATTCAAAATTGCTGCCATTGCAGAAAAAGTTCTTCAAAATATTTCCAGACATCTGTCAAAAAAACCCACAACATCACAGGTTTTCATCATTGAAATACATCCATTAACAGCTCAGGATATCTTCCCAGTCTTGGGGTAGACCCAGTGCTGTCACCTGTGGACCCAATATTACTTAGTAAGAACAGAAAAATTTCATATGGGCAAATTCCAGTAACTTTCTAGTCCACTGGCACTGAAAGACTGGAAACTTCCTGATCAGATCTCTTCTTTGAGAGGAAGAAAAAAGAAAGAGAAAACAGACAGCAAGATGGCACTGTTTGGTTCATGTTCTTTCACAATGGAGCCCAACCCAGTTAATTTCTGTGATTAGTTTAGATCCTGCCTCATGGAAACCCTTAATATCTCATTAATCCACCTAAAGCTCCATAAATATCAAGTGGTGAGAAGAAAATGACTTTGAAAACCATCACAGGCTTTTCGTCTACCTATTGTAGCTCCTCCTTGACTATGCTGACTATGTAAGAGATGGTTTTTCTTCACAGCATGATTCATTCAGTGCACATTAAGTATTAACCTTTCTCATCGGAGCCATTTCTTTGAAGCTCTGCCACAATCTCCGGTTACCATTCTCTACCATTATATTGGTGATGCTAAATCAATTGCTTTCATGCTGAGCAGTATCTGGCTTTCCAGATTCTTCAGTAAGAGTGCCATGATTCAGAAGATGTGGCAAAACACCTTTAAGGCAGGGCTGAATTTTTACCCTCACTGAGGAATTCATTAATTACTGGTGCCTGTACGCTTTATGTTGCATTGCAGTGAAGTTTCATGTAGAAGAATACCACCCATCATTTAGGATCTGTATTTCCAAGAATGTTTAAGCATCTGGGGCTGAGCACCTAAGGAACTCAAAAGTTGATTAGCGAAGCACCTATGGATTAACAAACCTGCAGATAAGGCAGTTGTGAAAATAGTCTGGATTGCTCTTTAGGATTTAGCTTGCATCTCAGTTAAAGAGAGTGATGAGAAAAAGAGGTAACATCTTTAGGGGATGATACAGTCTTTACACATGTCACATTTCTTTACACAGTTTGGGTATTATTCTTATGGCTATGTTTGCATTCAATACTTTGTAAAAAGGAAATTTTAAATGAAAATCTATTGTCATCTTGTTCTGAAATTTGGCCCTAAATGTAAAAAGCCATGCCTCTAGAGGAATTTGATGTACTTCACTTTGGGAAAAAACACTTCCTGTATTTATTTTATCTAAATTTCCACTGGTAATTCATATGCCTGCTACTTTTTGAGCAAACTTCAGAGCTTACCAAATTGGTGGTGTTTGTTGTTTTCTATCTAAAGCATACATGTTCACGTGGAGTAAAACATGCTTTATTACACTGATGAACAAGTTATTTATTTGACCCTCAAGTAGAAAACTATCTTGATAATATACCTTTGAAATATGCAGCAGTTTGGTCAAAAAATGCTCTGATGATACTTTCATTGCTGTGATTTATCTTTTTTTTTCCTCTTCTCTATTTTAAAACGTATTGTCAGATTTATTTGCTGTAGTATTAAGTTTCAAAGCCTAACCATTTCTAACCCAGCACTTGTAATGTGATTCAGTCCTTTGACTCAAAAGTTTCATTCTCAGATATTAAATCAGCATGTGCCTTTATGATTCAACATTTATCTGTGGAATGATGATTGAATTCATAATTTAGAAAGGCATCTGTATAAATAGGTCTTTACTAATAACTGCAAATGACAATCTTGCCATGTTCCTTTTTACAAAAAGGAAAAAGAAATTAAATCAAGAAAAAAAATCTTTTAAAATCTGTTCTTCAAATATCTATTCTTGATATGAACATCCCATGCACACTCCATCCCCCCACACATGCACATACTAATTTATTTATTTACATCTGCATGAAACTTCCATACATATCACTTTATATACCTTACATGTAAAGGCAATTTACACTAGCTTTAAGTCTCCTTTGTATTCTAGCAGTGATGTAAAGAAGTAAGTCCCAGAGAGTCTTACTATAAAGGAAAGCTTATAGTTTGAGTGTTATTAATTAAATCACTCTTCAACCAGGTTATACTTGGAGCTACTCACGCTATGCATATGTGATTAGACACTGTGTTAAAATCCACATCAGTAGCTACATCTTGAATTCATTCCTCATACTTTATAATCAGAGGAAGGCATTACTAGATACTTCTGGCTTTGCCTTTTTCCCATTTCCTTTCTTGCAACTCCTTCTCAGAAATCCAAAGCTGACATTATTTTCTCATTATGATTTCTTGAATCTCTGAGTCATTCTGCAGTATCCATATATTGCACAATTGCCAGAAAAGATGGGCAAATGGGCATCTCTTCTGGTCCTGTGATTCTGTGTATCTATAACAAATGTCTCCATGAGGGGTATTCCATGTTCCATTTTGCAACTGCCACTGTTTGTGAAGTTTGTCACTTCACTTCCATCCGTTTTTTTCTTGATCTAAAAAGTGGTTACTGCTTTTCCTGTTTTCATAAAAATTAGAGACTGACTGTGAAAGTGAATGCATCTTTGCAAACATAGAGCTAGTATCAATGAGGAAGGACTAAAAAGAGAATGACGATTAAGATTCAGGAGACATGAGACTCAGATCTCATGAGACTTAGAATTGTTTTTTAGCTTACATTAGGTTCAAAAGAAGATAGATGAAACTCAAATAAAAATTATGCTAAAAATGTGTGCCATATGCTGCATGATTTTGAACAGTTTTTCCCTATTTGAAAGATACCTGCAGCATAATTTCTCTATAGACTTGCTAGCTTCATCTAAAGGGTTTGGAGATTACACAGCGGCCTGGTCAAAGGATTACATCTGAGAAAAGACCTTGCCAGATTTACTTCAGACTGCCTCTGAGACTGGTATGAATGTAGGCGTAAGACTTACATATTGAGCTGCTCTAATGTTGGAAACTCCTTCTGGGAAAAGACGAATGCCAGCAACATGTATACATGCTTTAAGAAGTGTATTTACCATTTTCCCCCTTAGATTTCCGCCTTAGGAAGATATTTGACTTGTGGATATCTGCCCTGCTTCAACTGTACCATCAGTTTACCAGAAGATATCACTGCATCTTGAAGCTTTGATTTGGTTCTGGGTTGAGGCACGTCAACCTTTCATCAGAAGGCACAAAAAGATATTCTAGACATTTCTTTTTTTGTTCCCACCTCACATGCCATGCTAAGGCTTACTGTGTGTATAAATAATATCTCCAGCATAAATGTAAGGAAAGTTTCACACTCAGCATCAGGCCTGAAAATGACAGGAAGCAGATCAAACTAGAACAGTGATAAATGCTGAGTATAAAACATAACCAAGGAAACAAGCCTTAAACAGAAAGCTAGGAGGAGGGAAAAAATAGTGGGGAAGAAATGCGATTCATTTTAAAACTTAATTTAATAAATTGTACTAAATATGCTGAAAAATGCATTTAGCTCTCAACCTCCAGGACTGTACATTGTGAACTAGTATCCAGCCATAATGGGGTTTCTGCTCCATCAGCTGCAATAATTATTTTCCTTGATTTGCCTTGGTCATTTTATATAATGATTTCTCTCTGTGCGTATATGTGTGTGTGCACATGCTTTTGTGTGCATTTCCTTTGGTTCCATTTTCTTATTTTTTTTTTCTACCAAGAAAAAAAAAAACAAAACCAAAACACACCAAGAAGGGAAATTCAAGATCATTTAAGACACATTTTGATCACTGCCTTTGTTAATATTTCTTTCAAGGAAGTGCAGCCTCCTAGTCAGTGCTCATTGCAGACTCTTTCTCTACCTGCTATCGCTTTCTTACCTGCTGTTGCTGCACTCATTTTACAAGGTTGAAACGAGGCCTCAGGGTCCTTAGCAGTGCTCAGCAGACTGCAGGCTTGGATTTGTATACTTGGGACTTTAAAGGCATGTTGTGTCAAGCACTTAAAATCATCAGTTATTTTTTTCACTTGATTTGCTCAAGAACCGAGTGACACTGTTGGTTGGGAAGTGGATCTCAGTTTTCCCTTCTCCCTGTTCAGAATCTCAATAGGACCTTTCTCTCCATTTAAATGCTGGTGATGTTCCATGAATCCATTTTTTTACTTTCTCCAGTGAGACACGCTAAGACACATGGTCTTGAGAATGTGTGAGCGTATATGTATGAAAAAAACATAACACAAAACCACAACCTAACAACAACACTGATTTGGATCATGCTGTGATATGTGTTTATATCTTTTTGATCTATATTTTCTTTTATTAGCCATCCCCTTGCCCTGTATCTGAGAGCGTTAGCTACTGTTTCTCAATTACACCCACTGGTAAAGCTTGCCCTGCAGGGTTTCTCGCAGCAGTTGCCCTTCTAGCATCAGCTCAGCAGATGAGAAGCAGATGGAAAATTCCAGGGGTTCAGGTCTGAATGTTTCAATGATAAGTTAGCATAACATGGACTAGTGAGAGCTGTGTTTTGAGTCTGCTATGCGAAATGAGACAGCTGCATTCTAGCTGAGCTGTTTGCACGGGAGACTTAGCACTGGAAAGTAGGAATGGCAAATAAAGGATTCAAGGAATTCACAGTGAAAGAAAGAGTAAAAATAAAAAAGGAAAAGTTAAGTACTGGGAAAGTGAGTAGCAGGGACAGTTCACCCCATCTAGGACCCTTTTAGATCAAATTTCCTTTGGAGAGACAAACTATGACAATCCAGGAACATCCTTTAGTTGATGCACTTATGTTCAGCTTCCGCAGGCTGCTTCTCCAGTCAATAGAAGAAGACACAACCCATTTAAGAATCATCCTGAATCATCTGAACTTTCCCCTCTCTCCTATCACCCTACCTCTTCACTGACTGCAATGGAAGTCTGGGTCAATGGAGTTCCTGAGTTAGATACATCTGCTAGATGCCTCAAAAAAGTGAATTGGTTGCAATTTCAACAAATTTTCAGTCAAAGCAAATCAAAAGAGACCCTGGACAGCGCATGGGAGTTATCTGAAACTGAAACCGATCTCAGAACAGGCACAAAGCTTCTATTAAGACTCCTTCTTTTCCGTATTGAAGTCAACTTTGGACCACTCAGTACCTCCAAAATGAAGACCAGAGACAATTTTTATCCCAGCTGAAGACTGGTGTTTATGAAGCCCTCAAATTACCTCCCACACATGTTCCTTTTTTCTATTAATTTTATTTATATATTTAAATCGTTGCTTACTGGGATACTTTCATCAGCCACATATATCACTTTCAGGAGAGTTCCCAGGGGAGTGGCAGTCATACAGTATTAATACAGCCCTCTTCAGTACAACACAAACAATATCCTGCAGTATAACTCAATCTAAGCTAGCAGGCAGCTGCACAGAACAGTCATCCTATCAATTAATTTTAATAATAATACTTAGCACTTACAAAGTATGTTTCAACTTCAAAGTGCTTTTCAAAAAAAGAGGGCGAAATTGGGACTGCCCCAGTATGGCTGTATATGACAGAGGAAGGATAATGAGAAATTTTGTACCACAAACACAGTTCTGCACCAATCTTGCCTTTCCTTTTCTCCATCCAGACTCACAGTAATTTCACTCATTTTTCCCTTTCATTGGACAATATGCAGCATTCCAACAAAACACTGCTCTGCCTTTTTCAAGGGGGTTACAGTCAAAGCTTGAGAAATGAGTTACTTTTTTTTATCTGGACAGCATACAGGTTAGAGTTGAACTGTCCCCATTGTTATTTTTTTTCGCTGGCTCAAGATCTGAAAAATACCACCATGCAGACAGGAGCCTTTTCTTAGTACCCTGATGCTGGAGTGAGGTGGTACTGCAAAATTTACCATTTCTTTTCATTTTGTTCCTAGTTTCTGATTCTGTTTTCACAGAATCACAGAATCCATCAGGTTGGAGAAGACCTCTGGGATGATCAAGTTCAACCTTCGTCCTAACACCACCACGTCAACTAGACCGTGGCACTAAGTGCAACGTCCAGTCTTTTCTTAAACACCTCCAGGGATGGTGACTCCACCACCTCCCAGGGCAGTCCATTCCAATGCCTAACGACCTTTTCTATGAAGAAATGTCTCGTCATTTCTAGCCTAAACTTCCCCTGGTGCAGTTTCAGACTATGTCCTCTTGCCCTGTCACAAGTTGCCTGGGAGAAGAGGTTGACCCCCACCTTGCTGTACGCTCCTTTCAGACAGTTGTAGAGAGTGCTCAGGTCTCCCCTCAGCCTCCCTTTCTCCAGGCTAAACACCCCCAGCTCCCTCAGCTGCTCCCCATTAAACTTGTGCTCCAGACGCTTCACAACCTTCGTTGCCATTCTTTGGACTCACTCAAGCCCCTCAAGGTCTTTCTTGCAGCAAGAGGCCCAGAACTGGACACAGCACTTGGGATGCGGCCTCACCAGTGCTGAGTACAAAGTGACGATCACTGCCCTGGTTCTTCTGGCCACACTGTTTCTGACACAAGCCGGGATGCTATTCTGGCCACGCTATTTCTGATACAGGCCAGGATGCTGTTGGCCTTCCTGGCCACCTGGGCACACTCCTGGCTCATGTTCAGCCAGCTGTCGATCAACACCCCCAGGTCTTTTTCCGCTTGACCACTTTCTAACCACTCTTCCTCCAGCCTGTAATGCTTCATGGGGTTTTTGTGGCTGAAATGTAGGACCCAGCACTTGGTCTTGTTGAATCTCATACAGTTGGTCTCGGCCCATCGATCCAGCCTGTCCAGGTCCCTCTGCAGAGCCTTCCTACCCTCCAGCGGATCAACGCTCACACCCAACTTGGTGTCTTCTGCAAATTTACTTAGGGCACCCTCAATCCCCACGTCCAGATCATCTATAAAGATATTACGTAGCACCAGCACCAAAACTGAGCTCTGGGGAACACCGCTAGTGATCAGCTGTCAACTGGATTTGACTCCATTGACCACAAATCTCTGGGCCTGGTCATGCAGCCAGTTTTTTACCCATTGAAGAGTCCACCTATTTAAGCCACGAGCAGCCAGTTTATCCAGGAGGATGCTGTGGGAGACCGTGTTAAATGCTTTACAGAAGTCTAGATAGACTACATCCACAGCATCTCCCTCATCTACTAAGTGGGTTACGTTGTCATAGAAGGAGATCAGATTGGTCAAATAGGATCTAACTTTCATAAATCCGTGTTGACTGGCCCTGATCCCCTGATTGTCCTTCATGTGCTGTGTAATGGCACTCAGGGTGATCGTTTCCATAACCTTGCCCAGAACCGAGGTCAGACTGACAGGCTTGTAATTCCCCAGGTCATCTTTCCGACCCTTCTTGTAGATGGGCGCTACATTTGCTAGTTTCCAGTCTGCTGGAACTTCTTCAGTTAGCCAGGGCTGCTGATGGATGATTGAGAGTATTTTGGCAAGTTCTTTTGCCAGTTCTCTTATTACGCCAAGGTGGATCCCACTGGAGTCATAGACTTGTGAGTGTCTAATTGGCACAGCAAGTCACTAACCATCTCCTCCTGGATTATGGGGGCTTCACTTAGCTCCCTGTCCATAACTTGCAGCTCTAGAGGCTGGGTATCCTGAGGACAAATGGTCTTGGTATTGAAGATTGAGGCAAAGAAGGCATTGGGCACTTCTACCTTTTCCTCATCCCCTGGCACTACCCCACCATCCCTCTGCATTCAGCAAATGACGGAGACCCTCCTTGACCCTTGTATTTATAGACTTTTTTTTTTAATTATCTTTAACTGCAATGGCCAAATCAAGTTCTAGTTGAGCTTTGGCCCTTCTTATCTTCTCCCTACATGACTTCGCAACCTCTATATATTCTTCCCAAGTTACCTGACCTTCCTTCCAGAGACAATAGATTCTCTTTTTTACTCTAAGCTCCAGCTTAAGTTCTCTGTTTAACCAGGCTGGTCTTCTTCAGTGACAACTTGTCTTTCTACACATGGGGACAACCTGCTCCTGAATGTTTAACAATTCCTTTTTAAAGCACATCCAGCCTTTGTGGACTCCTTTGTCCTTCAGGACTGTCTCCCAAGGGACTCTGTCAATCAGTCTCCTAAACAGGCCAAAGTCTGCCTGCCAGAATTCCAAGGTGGAAGTTCTGCTGGTGCCCCTCCTTATTTTCACCCAGCATTGAAAACTCTAACACTTCATGGTCACTATGCCCAAGACATCCATCACAGCACCCACTATTACTTCTCTGTTCACAAAGAACAGGTCTAGCAGGGCACCTCCTCTAGTAGGCACATTTACCAATTGTGTTAGGGAATTGTCTTCCACAAACTCTAGGAACCTCCCAGATTGCTTCCTCTCTGATCTGTTGTGTTTCCAGCAGACATCTGACAAGCTGAAGTCACCCACAAGTGCAAGGACTGGTGACTGTGAGACTTCTGATAGCCACTTGTAGATTGCCTCATCTGCCTGTTCATCCTGGTTGGGTGATCTATAACAGACTCCCATCATAATGTCTGCCCTGCTGACCTTTCCCCTAATCTTTACCCATAGGCAGTCAACCTTGTCATCTTCATCATCATCAATTTCAATACAATCAAAACACTCCCTAACATACAGTGCTACCCTACCATCTCTCCTGCTTTGCCCGTTTCTTCTAAACAGCTTATAGTCATCTATTGCAGCACTCTAGTCGTGAGAGTCATCCCACCACGTTTCCATGATAGCAACTACATCATAGATTTCCTGCTGTACAATGACTTCCAGCTTCTCTTCTTTGTTGTCCATACTGTGTGCATTGGTGTAGATGCACTTCAGATGGGCTAATGATTTTGCCCCCAACACAGGCATGCTGCCCCTAGGTTCATCTCTAGTGAGCTTGATCTTATACACTTCCCCCTTCAAACCTAGTTTAAAGACCTCTCAGTCATCAGCCCTGCTAACTTCTGGGCCATAATCCTTTTCCCCCTCTGAGTCTGATGTACCTCATCCGACAGAAGCAGGCTTGGTACTGTGAAAGGGGTCAAAAAAAACAAAATTCCGCCTATGGCACCAGCCTCTCAGCCATATATTTCCATGTTTTCCACGTAAGGATGCCAGTACACTGCACCACATATTCATGGATTTAAGTGGAACAGCTTAAGAAGTTTAATTCCTTTCCATCCTTTGCTTTCTCTTGCCCCATTCCCTGGCAAATTAACTTAAAATGATCTAGTTAAAAAAAGTAATGATGTCAGAAACCACTTCTATTTCCTTTGGTATATTGTTCCCCCAACTGGTCTGCTTGCAGCTACTGGATAAAATCATGTTGTACGGAGGATGGAGTACGTCAAATGTGATACCTGTTAATGTCATGTTCATTAATGCTCCAGTTTCACTGTTATTATGTAACATGATGCATAATGCATCCACATGCTAATAGCAAACACGATAACCACAAAGAAGATGGTATTATAGGGGATTATTTAATATCAGATAAAAAATGCCAGCCACATGTATAAAGACAAATTAAATTTCTCTCTATCTGGGGCTGTCCCAGCTTTTAACATTGCTGTTCACCAAATGCCGGTTGGGGCTTCACTCATCTTTATTTCAAGTACTGACACAAGTTAGTTTTTAAGACAAGACCCTATAAAAGAGCCATGTAGAACAGTTCCTCTGTTCTTACTCATTGAGTGAAATTAGTTTTGGCTTAAAAACAGAAAAAAAAAAAAGAAAAAAAAAAGCTGTCTTGTGACAACTGGTTTGATGCTATGCTTCTAGTCTCTTTCTCTCCCTCTCTTTTTTGAGATTTAATTTTTTTATTGTTTTATGGATATAAAGCACGTAAAGAAAAATATACTGTACATCAACTGCAATCATTTAGTCATTGCTGAAGGATATTATTATCTAAAAAGTATTTATGGATGAGAATATATGATCCATATATTAATAAAATTTGTTCAGATTGGTTTAATGTTCTCAACAATTTATCACACAGCTTTTTCTCTGTTAGTCATATGTTTCTTGAAAACAGGACATATATATCTTTGTATTTTATCATATCCATTGTTTAGTTTTTATATTTTAAGTCCATGCTGACAAGATAATTTAACTCATTGTACCATTTTGGAGTATGAAATAATGAGAATTTTTATTGTATCTGTATCTTATGGACCTGCTTTTGGTCATTTAAAATCTAACAAGAATCCTAAAAGGATGTCTTTATGGAACAATGAAGATTTCAAATAGTTTTTGTATTCATGTTCTCTCTGGGAAGACACTGTATTATATCAGTGATTACTTATCTGTACAACTTTAATTCTGAAACCTCATCTGAATTTAAACCCTTTAATCTATAGTAAGAAATCTATACTAAGACAAGTTTTTCAAAATTGTTTAATTTAAGTACTGGTTAAGGAAAAAGAAATGCTGACATTTGGAAAAAAAAATATAAATTATTTGTTTGTGAGGTTTTCACATTCTTGGTTTCCCTCTTTAACTTCTTTCTGTTCTAATTGTTGTTTATAACATTTAAGAACTGTGCTGTGATTCTGTCCTCTATTGATAAAGCAGAGAAGATTATTACAAGTGTGATCACACAGTGAGATATACAGAGGAGACTTCTACAGTTACATCTACTTCTATAGATACTTCTATGGATATTTCTACAGATACTTCTTAGTGGTGCTCTGGCTTCATATGTGCTAGTACATTGTCTACCTACGATTTTCTTTTGACGTATATTTTAATCAGAATTTGATTGCTATAATCACAACAGAGCATCAGGATTGGTAAGAGTTTCATCAGGATTGGTGAACAAAACTTTCTTGGATCGCACAGAGAAACAGAATATGAATCACACATTCCGGGTGACAAAATCTTTAGGATAAAGGGAAAATGGTACAAGAACTATGCCCCACTCCTTTTCTTGATATTTGCTATTTGGTAATTATATAGCTCTTCAATAAACCTGTGTTTTGGATTAGTTAATGCTATTCATTAATTTTAAAGCGAAAACAGGACATTTGATGCAAGACTGGACATTTTGCAAAAGGATAACTAGCATAATTTGTGATATGACAATCTGGATTTAATCCAGAGTGATTTGCCAGAATAATGTTTCCTGGATCCTTTAACACCATATGATGCTCTTTTATCTTAGGTCATTGTTACCTTCACACTTCTGGTTTCCCATATTTTAATTAACTTGTTTATCCATCACATAAAGTATTCGGGAAAACCTTGTGTATCTCTGTGTAACATAGCACAGAAGATAATAAACTGAAAAGACCTTTAATCATTATTTCAAGTAACTTGAGGCAATCTCTATTACCTTGGGCTTCAGTTGTTTTCACAAAGGAGGAATACGGTGTTAAAGACTATGACTTACTGGTTTTGGGTAACTTGTTCCTGTCTGTATGTCCTAAGATTAAGAAACTACAGGATGACAACCTTTCTTAAAAGTTATGACTGTAGCAACCTAGTAGTTACAGTCATCCCAACCACCTCAAGGATATGAATAAAAGTTTAGATGAATAAATGCTAGAAAATATTAAAGAAATACAAAATTTCTAGTTAACATTTCTAAGCTTCAAACTACTCCTAACTGCTTCAGAAAGCTCTAGTTTTTCATAGTAGGACAGTAACAATATAGTTCATTAAATGCTCCTATTAATTACTCCACCACCCCATGCCCCTGTCACATGCAGTTCAAATTTGCTCAAAGGTTACTTACTTTCAAAATAAGTCATCATCCTATCAGGAAGTGTGCTCACCCCCATCTCATCCCTCTTGGGGGCTATATGGCCATTGCATTTAATTTAATTTAGGAAAAATTTGATTTGAATCTTCTTGTACTTTCCCCTGGGGAAAACATGCTTCACAAATGAAGTACTGCAGACAAAAAGAGACAGCACATGCAAGCTTGGGAGCCATGCATCCTCCCAGACATTTATTTATGTATAGCCCCTCCTGCCCAGTGGACACTAGAAACAGCACTTTATCCTGAAACTGACTGTTCCTCATTAAACATCAGGGGGATCTAGTGCATTTTGACAGGTTGTTTTTGAAGACACTTTCATGGATTTTTCACTTTCTTTTCCCCCTCCATTTTCTTCTTGAAAAATAATGAATAAAAGTTTATTGCATAATGGTGCTGTAGACTTTAATAGTTAAGGTGTAGAGGATTTGGAAGTGATTGGTGAGTAGGCAAGAATTGCAGGTAAGTTGGTTATGGATGCGTAAGCTTGGATCTTGAGACCTGTTTTGGTGGCATGAGTTGCTGAATTTGGTGGTGAACCATACTGAAACTTTTCAGAACTCAAAGTAACCGTAGAGGTGAAGATTTTTTTTGGTTTTGTTTTGGTTTTGTTTTTTTTTCACAAGGTCTGGAGTTAATAACCTACTTTATTTGCTGGTTAATCTGGGTTCCTTACTTGAATTAACATGGGGCATCAGATGCCAAAGCATACTGTAATTTTATCTGACCTGGGTAAAAACTTCCCTTGATAATTTACATTTTAAAGTAATTCCTCAGGGGACAGCTTACACCACTGGCAGAAGATGTTCCAAACCAGAATAAACGCTATACTTTTTTCTATGTAAAGTCCATGAGGCGGAGGAACTCTGTCGCCAGATCACAATCCGCCAGCTCTAGATTTGCACAATGAAGTAGAAACATACTTCATTGTGTTTTCCTGCATGAAGGGAATAACACCTTGCTTCCAAATACTTGCAAATGCGCAAACAGCTAGGAAAGTGTGTTGGCACCTTACCATGACTAGTTTCACAGACTGAATGCATAAGGTTGAGACTAAGTTATGGCTAAGAGCAGTTACAGCTAAGAAGGAAAGCAACACAAAACACAAAACACTATCCTTTTCAGCTAAACTGTTTTATAGGGTTACTTTTACATCCCCTTTCCCTGGAGAATAAAAACAAAAACCTGAAAGCCCCTTCAGTAAAAACTTCTCGCCACTGTATTACATCTCTATGTTATTTTGGCCTAACTTTACCCCACCTCAATTTTGGCATTTAGAAGTTGAGGGTATAGCTTAAGTCAAGTGCCTGGGTGATGTCATTGTCAATGAAGAGTGATAGTAGACCCATACTTTTAATTTCTTCTTTTTCTTCTTTCTTCAAAAAATTACTCTGTGTCAAGAAAGAAAAAAAAGTGAAAAAAACCCATGTCATTTCAGGTTTCATTGTCTCATGTGTCATCTTATTAAAGTGTTGCATTTGGCTAGGACTTTCTTGTCAACTTATAATTCAATGTAAAGTGACAACTGCAGCCAGACATGGTGTGAGTTCTAAAAGGATGTGTCCATCAACAGAACTTTAAAACTAAGAGGGAAAAAAAATGTTCACAAAATAGAGTTATAGTACTTTTCCCTCAATTACTTGAATTAATTTATATTTCAAAACAATTTAAACATTTTGAGGGTGGGCTTTTTGTTTGTTTGTTTGCTTTTTTTTTTAATTGATTATAACAAATTAATTAGAGCTGCGTGCACTAAATGTATAAAATGGCATAACCTGACTCTTTGAAACACCCTTCCTTTTGTATTTGGGACTTACCATTTTAGGAATGGATAACAAATCATGTATTTTAATAAGGCATCCAGCAGTAGCTCAAATAATTGTCCCCATTCTGTGCCCAAAATGAGCTTTCTGGTATAAAAAGACATCTTAATTCTGAAAAGAATAAACTGAATTCATTAAAAAAATGAGATTAAAAATTAAAATATTTTTATTGAAATTTGCCATTTCAAAAAGAACAATATCAATTTGCTCTTAAAGTAACGATCCATTTTTTTGATCAGACCTTCAAAATTTCATAGTATTCCAGACCAGAAGGCACCATTATCAGACCAAGCATTATCTATATCCTAAATTTTGCAAAACTAGTAAATACTGTACATGGATTCCAATTATTTGTACTTTGCAAAACATTTGATTAGAAAGGAATCTGGCGCTGAGATAGAAATTTCAGAAGGCAGAGAACTCACCAATACTCTTGCAGCTTTGTTTTCCTGGTCAACC
>NW_009596268.1:0-25301 GCF_000690535.1 Cariama cristata | reverse complement strand
AAAAAAAAAAAAAAAAAAAAAGTTTTTATTAATATGAATACAGCGTGTTTGGTATGCATTTTATTGTTGTTTTACTCTGCAAGATAATAAAGTGGTTTCACATCAGGAGTTTTTCCTCTCTTAAGATATTTAAATATTTAAGTGGAAACTCCATCTTCTTTCTGATAAAATAAACACGTTGATCTCTTCAAATTTAACATTTGTCTCCAGATCTCAAATAATTTCAAAAGATGTAGACTGATATTTCCCTATTCTTCATTGTCCTCTTACACTGGTCAATATCAAACACAAATTCAGTCTTTCCATCCTTTCCTTCCCACCACCATATACAAAGATACAAAACTACTTTACTCTAGCTTAGAACTCAAAAATTATTTAATCAAGGACAGTAAACATTCCTTACCTGTAGAATTTTCTTCCAAATTTTTTAACCACTGAATCCTTCTTATGGTCAAAGTTTTTCAGAATATAATATTCTATTCCATGATTTGCAATACTCTTTTGTTCATAAATATATAACACCTTGCATGATCTTGCTCCTTGGTTCATAATCTTTCCTGACCATACAGAAAATGTGGTCTACAGAATAACTAAGCATCTTCTATTGTTATTAATCTAAACAACATAGTAACTGGTGAGAGACAGAGGATGTGAATAGGAGAAGTTTCTCCTGCTGTCACTTTTTTCATCTAACAGTCACAGTTCCCTCTGACAAAACAAGTGGCTTCAAATATTGATTGCATATAATTTTACTCTTGGTGTTATACATTTGGAATGCCACTAATATATACCTTTGATGACAAATAAAAATATTTAAACAACCAGCCAACCTATCTATTCTCACTAATCCAAGGGGGTCTGTTAGTGCTTTCCAAAAGCCAATTAGGTATCACTGGCAGCTACTGGTGCTAGACTATTCTGATATTTCCATAAACGCACAGAAGCTGCTAATCCGTTATGGATGTCACATAATAAATTTTGCCTGAGATGTGCTGAGCTGCCAAAGCATACGTTCAAAAAGTTACTCAATATAGCAGTATAAAGCATATAGAGTGTATTTATATACCCTCTATGTACTGAAGGGAAAGGTGTGCTATAAAAGACCTCATAACCACACAGTAGAGTGTGTCACCTGCTCCTGCACTCTATATTGTTATGTCAGTGAGTGACTTTATTAGCTAGACAAGAACTGCAGGCAGGCAGTAAGTGATGTATATTAACAACTTCTCTCAATTATATCAGGTCCTGACCCTGCTCCCATTGAATTCCATGGCAAAACTCCTACCGATACCAATTGTGTAGACTCAGGATTGCATTTTTTAGCATTTGCACACTGTCTGTAATTTTAACTGTATTTTATAAAGACTGAGAGATAGAAGAACATTCATCTCATTTTACAAAAGGGAGAAGATAATCAGTGGCTGAATATAAGGTAGTTTTTGAAGGTCATAGCTGGAATTACCACAGACAGAGCTGAACTCGCATTCTTGGTTTCTACAGACATTCAAAGACAGGCAGAGGTGAACTGGTCCAGGATGGAGGTTTTGGAAGGGTTGACGGATTTGTTCTGTGAAAGGTGTTGCACGTAATCTGCACAGCTACTGCTGGGTTTGCAATGGATCTCCGAATGAAAGGAAAAAAAAAATACTAATTTTTTAGTGCTCAAAATTTGTGAAGAAGCACAACATTGGAAAGTCTGACAAACTGAATAACATGTCCATTTTTCAGGGCATGCAACTACCTTGCAACTGGCAATTATACACTGGATACCCAAATCCAAGCATGGGAAACCAGGTGATCACACATGATTGATAGAGCACAGAAACCTGACTGACAGCAGACAGGAGCACATAAACCTGTTTAACAAGGATGTTTAATGCAAAGTGGATGCGTTTGGTTGCATATAAATACTCTCTCCAGAGTTACACTTTCCTGTCAGATTTTATACCACAAAAATAAAGGGTTCATATGCAGCTACTGGCACATAAGGCTTTCACAGCTGTTCCTGAAGGAAATAATTTCTATCACCAGCTGTACTTCTCCTCCCCAGGGATGTAACCTCTACAGTTCTGTCCCTTCTCTTCTGCTCATTCTCAACTGAACATTAATAAAATAAGGAAATTAATAAACACACACACAAAATTGTGTGAATGTTGGATGTAAATGGAAAGCTAACGTTCTTCACAGCATGAGTATCACACAGGACTTTGCTTGAGCCATAGCTCATGGCTCTTATATGCCACAAGTCCTACAGACCAATTTTAATTCTATCCCATGCAGGTTGCAGTTCTTCGCTTCATTCACCCTTTGAAAATGTTTTTTCATGAAGTTACACAAGGTCCATAAAGTCAAGATAATGCACCTCAAAAATTCACCACTATTAAAGATGGGGGGTTATAATGCTCTAGCAGATAAATGTATGAAAAAGGAAAAAGAAAGAGTAAATTTAAGGTGACAATATGTGTCTCATATAGCACACATACTGACCAGTTATATACCTGTTGTCAGAGAAGTAAGTGGTGTGTTATTTGCAGACACTTTATTTAATCCCTTAGTGTACCTATGTGCTAGTTGTGGTATGTATATTATAGCCCTGTTTGCTCCTGATGTCTGTTGGTGTGCGGAAGATCATAGAATCATAGAATCGTTATGGTTGGAAGAGACCTCAAAGATCATCAAGTCCAACTGTATACCCAATGCCACAATGCCGACTAAACCATACCTTGAAGCACCACATCTTAACGTTTTTTGAATGCCTCCAGGGATGGTGAGTCCACCACCTCCCTGGGGAGACCATTCCAATGCCTAACGACTCCCCTACCAGGGAGAAGAGCCCAACCCCCACCTGGCTACAACCTCCTTTCTGGTAGTTGTACAGGGCAATCAGGTCTCCCATCAGCCTCCTCCAGACTAAACAACCCCAGCTCCCTCAGACACTCCTCATAAGACTTGTTCCCCAAGCCCTTCACCAGCTTTGTTGCTCTTCTCTGGACACGCTCCAGCAGCTCAATGTCTCTTTTGTAGTGAGGGACCCAGAATGGAACACAGCATACAGTGTTCAAGGTGTGAATCATCTCTGCAGGAAGGTTGGTTTGGGAGGAAAACTAAAAACAAACACAAAAGAATACTGTAAAAAAACTTTTATTCCTATGGAAATACAATATAGATTTCAACAGGAATGAAAAGATTAAATTTCTGTAAAACTTAAATAGGGTAGTTTTCAACTTCAATTAAATCTCACTGCATTGAAATCCCAGCACATGAAAGCATTTTATGTATGTAACTTCAATAGTATATGTGGAACTTCAGCTTGTACTTAAAGTTAAGCACATGCTTAAGCAGTCCATTGAACTGGGATCGCAATATGCACTGATATTCTTTCCACAGTTTTTAAACTACATATTAATTAGCCATTTTGCTTCATTCATAGTTAGCATCACAGAATCATAGAATGGTTTAGTGGTAAAGGATCTTAAAGATCATCTAGTTCCTACCCCACTGCCATGGGCAGGGACACCTTCCACTAGAGCAGGTTGCTCAAAGTCCCATCCAACCTGGCCTTGAACATTTCCAGGAATGAGGCATCCCTTGGAGCTCCTTGTTCATCCATGCAGACCTCCTGGCATTTTTGCCCTACTATCTTTTTGTTGGGATGCATCACTCCTGAGCTTGGAGGTGATCCTTGAATATTTAACAGCTTTCTTGGGACTCTCTTCCTTCCAGGGCTTTATCCCATGGTACTCTACCAAGCAGCTCCCTGAAGAGGCCAAAGTCTGTGCCTCTGAAGTCCAGGGCAGTGAGTTTTCTGTGCATTCTCCTCACTGCCTTAAGGATCTTGAACTCCACTTCTGTTATAAAAGTTAGTGTAAAAGTTATGCAGAAAAGTTCTTGTTTGTTATTGAAGTCTCTGCCATTTTTCTATGACGAGAATAATTTCAAGCCTTTTTTGCTCCCTCCATTTGCTATGCTCCATAGCAAATCTCACATTTTAATCTTTGTCCTTTAAGTATATCATTTATCCCCAAATAGTGTCATCTGCACAATGTAGGTATCTTCATACATATATTTTTACAGTGTCACCTCTTTATCTTCACTCTGCCTTTGCTTGTGCTATTTATCAAACAAACTACATTGTGTTAAACCTGTAAACTTTTTTTACAATAAAAAATTAATACTTTCTCTTTATACATGAAGAAACTTCTGGAGGTTTAAGAGGCAAATGAGAGGAATTTTCTGCCGGTGTTTTGTTTTCCTGACTTTCCTAAAATGGAACACATCATTATATCCTTGTTATAAAAGCTTATACTGATATGTAAGGAATATAAATAATGCTGCACTTTATTAATTTTAACAAATCTATAATATTTTATGAAAATGCTGTATAAACAACTGTATTATTATGGAAACCTGTAGCTCAAGCTCTACTCAGGTCTGCAGAGCTTTTCTAAAGGGCAGTGAAATGAATTATTCTTCTAGATACATCAGAGGTTTAATTAGTGGAATACTAATGCTACCTAAATTATCAGCTGTCTGATAATCAGATTTGAAAAAGGAAAAAATAGAGGATTTCTATTTGTTTTCCTTAAAAATTATTTGGTCCCCTTGAATTCGAGAGGAGTAAAAATTCTGAAGCTATGCCTCTGCAAAATATTCAAATAAACATTTAGTAAAGAACAGTACTTCAAATCTTGGTCAAATGTAAAAAATTTCCATTTTTGAGTGGAATTTTGATTTCTAGACCAAAGGTTTCATCCAGCTGTAGTCCCTAAACATTTGTGGATAGATAAATAAAATTAAAAAAATCTCAGTTCATAGTCTAAATCGCCAGTGTGCCTATTTTTACGTTCCCATTTATTGTATTCTTCCCAATCTTTGCTGGAATATTTTTACATTATCATTTGATAATAATTTATAACATAATATTAAATATAGCTGCTATAAACAATGAGTAGCCATCATGATTATCACTATTTTCACCAACGTATTTATTGTGATCTGCATACTTATGACAGAAATAAAAGTCCCCTCCACCCCTTTTTTCTTAGGTGGAAGCAGCTTTGCTACCGCACAGAACATGAGTATCTAGACTGGATCTGCAGCAGAGAGTAGACAAATTTTGTCATAATGCTGTATAATGTTAAATAGACTTTTAAACTCTTCTTGAATCTGTTAATCTGAATATAACATTGAACAAAATTAGTTGAACCTGTTTAGTCTGCATGCACTGGAGTTTTGCATCACTTACTGTAAATCTATCAGCGAGAAATTACAATACCACTTTTTTTTAACATAGTCAAGTCCTTGTCAATTGTTATCAATGCAAGAGCAGAGGTTTGCAACTGTTCTGATTGTAGCATCAGGGAACAGTGAAGTTCAGATATGCGAGCTAGTGCATTGCGATTATCAACTGCAGCTTTGTATTGATTTATCAAAGCACAAGTCAGCTTGGAAGATCATTGTATTGCACAATTTAAGCACAATTTAAGCCACTATGATACAACGTAAGCAAAGCTGACATTCAGAAGTAATACTGTTTAGACTTTTTTTATCTGATTTCCTTCTTTTCTTTGAATCACCCTCCTTTCCTTGCAAAAAATGAGGTCTGTACAGAGAAACCAGTTACAAGAAACAGAAACCATTTCATATTGCTAACAACTTTGATTACAAGATTAAATTTGTCAAAGGGAAAAGAAATTAAAAGAAACAGAAGATATTACAGATATTTGTTACTTTCAATATCAAATCATAACATTAAGTAAAGTTGTAGATTTTCTTTTTTCCTGCTCATAGTTTAGGATGATCTAGATAGTATCCTAAGATTTGGCTGTTTTTCAGGTAGTTCTTAATTTACGTTTTATCTTTACACTTTCTGGTGACAGTTTGAGAATCCACACACAAAAAATTCTGGAGATGAATGATCCATATTTTTAGGACTTTTTGCTCATTCACAAAGTTCAGAGAGTAGTAAAAAGGCTTTACTAAAGTCTAGATTGACAGCATTCACAGCCTTTCCCTCATTCACTAAGCGAGTCACCTTGTCATAGAAGGAGATCAGGTTAATTAAGCATGACCTGCCTTTTATAAACCCACACTGACTGGGCTTGATCACCTAGTTATCCCGTACATGTCGTGTGATGACACTCAAGACGATCTACTCCGTAACCTTCCCTGGCACTGAGGTCAGGCTGACAGGCCTGTAGTTCCCCAGATCATTATTCTGGCCCTTCTTGTCAATGGGAGTCAACGTTTGCTAACTTCCAGTGCACTGAGACCTCCCCGATTAACCAGGACTGCTCGTAAATGATGGAAAGTGGCTTGGTGAGCACTTCTGCCAGCTCCTCAGTACCCTTGAGTGAATCCCATCCAGTCACATAGACTTGTGTGTATCCAAGTGGTGTAGCAGGTTGCCAATCATTTCCCCTTGGATTATGGGGGCTTCATTCTGCTCCCCATCCCTGTCTTCCAGCTCAGAGGGCTGAGTACCGAGAGAACAACTGGTCTTACTATCAAAGACATGCAAAGAAGGCATTAAGTATTTCTACCTCTTCCTCATCCTTTGTCACTGTGCTTCCACCCTGCATCCAATAAAGGCTGGAGATTCTCCTTAGCCCTCCTTTTGTTGCTAATATATTTATAGAAACAATTTTATTGTCTTTTATGCCAGTAGACAGACCAAGCTCTAGTTGGGCTTTGGCCTTTCTAATTTTTTTCCCTGCATAGCCTCATGACATCATTGTAGTCCTGAGTTGCCTGCCCC
The DNA here is from genome assembly GCF_000690535.1 of Cariama cristata. Lineage (NCBI taxonomy): Eukaryota > Metazoa > Chordata > Aves > Cariamiformes > Cariamidae > Cariama > Cariama cristata. The sequence goes on along the minus strand of NW_009596268.1, from coordinate 18,544 downwards.
TTCTTCCAAAGCTCATAAACGTTCCTTTTTTTCCTGAGTTCCAGTCAAAGCTGGTCTGTATCTTCTGTTTCACCAATAGTCAGAGAACCTTAGAATTAGGGAGAGAGAATAAATACCCTTGCAGATACTGCCTACCAACCTAGCTTCCAAATTAAATGTGTATTATCCTGTCACTCATCTTTTAAAGCTATTACACTTCCTTTAAAATAATACACTCTACCATCTGATGATTTAGGTGTATTTAACATGCAGAGAAGAGGGACAAGTAAGTCAACCACAACCACCAAAAAAAAGTATATATGGAGACATGCATTTATCTGTCTATCAAGATCAAGGGTCTACCAGCTGATCTTAGTGGAGTCTCGAACATAATTCAAGTGCTTAACAACGTTTTTGTCCCTATTGCCTCTTCATTATAAGTGACAAAGCCCTCAGATATAATAAAAAATAATCCTGTTTGTCTTCAGCTCTGACAAAAAAAGAAGTCTTTGCTGACTACCACTGAAATAACTTAGCTCATTCTTTTCCTTTACAATGCATTGCTTCTTTTGCTGTCCTCCGTGCATTCTACTGTAAGACACAGTGGACCTTAAGATAAGGAATTAAAAACCAGCATCAGTGAAAGATCGACAGTGATGGTGACATTAATAACTCAGTTCTTCCTCTGACTATTATGTAATTATATTTGTGCAATTTACTGGAAGTTTCAGAAGCCTGAGTATGCATGTTTTTGTATGTGTGTGTGGGGGCAAGTTTGGGTGCATGTACAGTAATGCTGCACCATGCAAAGCTTTGGTGACTGAAATCTCCTGCTATTTACACTTGTTATGCTTTAAAAGTCTAAGAACAGTGACATTTTTTTTCCAAGAACTCCCTCATTTGTGCATTCAGCTCCAGTCAGAGGAAAACAAATATACCACGTCACCCATGAGCCTAATTACAGAAAGAATAAGTCAAAATTTGCATACCAAATACTTCTGGAATCTAAAATACTTAAAATAAAACACAGTGTGGAAATATAGATCTGTTTCTACCATGACTGAGTCAAAAAACCAAGAATCCACAACCAGATCCTGGGGTTTTGTGTGATTAAGAAAGAGAAAAGAATACACTGAGGAAGCTATTCCTTAAGAATTACTGGCTCAGATCTAACAATCATTATTTCATTATACTGCCTATATTTCCTCCCAAGTTCTCTGAATTTCCTCTTGTTCACATTTTATATTTCTCCTCTTTACTGTCATATAGTAATTCACCTCCATGTCAATCTATATTTAATGATTGTGGTTTAAGCTTCATTCTGAAGTCACATGCTTTGGTTTTTTACAGCTAAGCTTCTATGTTAACTCTTTGGCATGTTTTTATGTCAGTAGCCTTCAAACAGCATGTGGGCCCCTCAGAGTCCAACAATAATTCAGCAAATCATAGTCAGGTTTTCTCTCTTTCTCCTCAGCCCTGTTTTTTTGTTTGATTGGTTTTGTTTTGTTTTGTTTTTATTTGTTTTTCTTTTTTGTTAATAATTACTGTTAAATGTTTTTGAAATAACTCACTGCTGGAATTAACCTGCCACAAGAAGGTACACAGGAATTAAAGAAATATGCATGGGTTAAAACATGGCCATGTTTGGCAGATGTAGACGTGTGATAACCCCTCCCACAACCAGATGTGTGCATTCAGATCTGAGGAAATCAAAGAAGAAAATTTGGCACAAACTTCAACGCCCTTGAAGTATACCAGGCATCTGCCAAAACTGTCAGACTAAGCCTGCAAATCTTCAGAAGGCCTGCATTTGGCTTCCTGTTCAGAAGTAGTTTATAGAGTGCCCTGCCAGCATAATGTTGGCACAGATAGTATCTCTACCTTGAAATTAGTTTTAGGTAAAAACAATTTTATTTCAGCTCACAGAAACATAGGAATTGCCATAGCACACAAGAAATAGATAGATCTGGAATGAGCTTTTAACAACGGCTGGCACCAGATGCTTCAGAGAGATAGATGAATAGTACAATAACTTGCCCAAAGGGGAAGTTTCTTCCTAAGCCCTTATAGGTAGAAACTAGCTTATGCCCTAAAGCATATGAACTTATACCCCTTCCAAAATTGTATTTTTTATTGCTGTTATCATGATTAATAATATTTGTGATAGTTCTTTTTTATATTATAATTATGGTTATTTACATATGGTGTTGGAAATGTCCAGTTCTTTTTCCTCACTTTTTTTGTTTCTCTCCCTGAGAGTTTACTAATGTATGTAATAGAGAAATAATGGTTATAATTTGCAGTTAGAGAGTTGCACCATTTAGGGATATTAAAGCAGTTTTTCCAAAAACAAATTTAGCTTCAAAACATCTGTTTTAGGTTGGGTAAATATCAACATTTCATCCATTAAGGAATTAGCATAAAATGGAGACAAGGTCAGTTTTTTTCAGTGTTATTATCTAATATTTGGAGATCCAAAGAGCCCATTTTGCAACTTAGTTTACTTCCCTAGCAAAATCCCAGAGTTCTCTGAAATTTGAGTGTGCAATAGAGTCTGAGAACCCCTGAAAATTGGGAAAATTGCTGATTTCTATTGCTTTCTTCCCCCAGTATGGTAGCTTGTAATGTCTCTTCTCTTTCTGCTGAGTTAGGTGCTGTACAAATACATAGAGAAAAGTAGTTCCTGCTCTGAAGAGCCTACACTTTGAATAGACAAATGTAAAGGACTTTAGACAACAGTGAAAGACTAAAGCTGGAAAAGAGGGTCCAAGAACCACATAACTCTGAAAATCATCACTGAACCAGTAGGCTAAGAATAGAGTCAAGGTCTCGTGAATTATTCTCCAGTGATGTAATAGCTGGACCAAATTTTAAATTATGGGTTTAATCATCCACTCCAACACTGTTTGAATAATTCATATGACATTGTATAAAGTAGTCAGTGTTTGGGCTTCAATAAAGTGTATTTTTTCAAATTCAATACAACTTTAGTTGAAAAAGCAGTATTGAGAACACATCTCTACTCAATACAGGATTATGTACAGTGTAAGTTTCTAGTAGGCGAATTACAATGACAAAAAGAGGATTTAGGAAAAAACCTGTGAGTTTAAAAATCAAACAGCAAAACTGACTGCCTCATCATTTTTCTAATCAAATAAGTGAGTGTATTCCTCCTCGGCAGAGGAGGGAGGAGAAAGAGAAAATAAACAACAATGTCTACCCAATCCTGCAACTTGTGAAGGGAGAGAAAGCATATTGTGTATCCTATCTCATTTATCACTGTCACTATCAAATCCATTCCTGGAGGAGGATAGGGTCCTCCAAAGATATCTCCCTCATTTCTTACTGCCTGGTGCGTATCATGCATTGTTCGCTGAGTGATTAGTGAGGCATCTGTGGATATATTAATGTGGAAGGTTAGATGTGTTTGACAAGAAGTCAATGACTCTTTCTGACATGACTTTAATAGACTCAAAGAGGTGGTCGTGGGATGATACTTCTAATGGGATATAGATATGAACGACCCAAGTTTTATGACAAAGGTCAATGATATTGATGATTAGCATGGAGAAGATAATTTTGCTGGCTTGGTAGGAGGCAACTTGCATGATTCATGATTGCTTTCCCCACCTGCGCTGTTATTTAGGGTAGAAAAAGACCGCAGCAACCAACAGGTATACAATTTATCATATAATAGTACACATGTTTAGGTATATGCTGGTGACTATGTGCAGAAGATGCAGAACCTTTTCTTATAATTTGTATGAATTAGGTCTTTTCTACCACTGTTGATACATGAGAAGGAAGACTCCAAAGAGGAAACTCAGTTAAAAACCAGCTGCTAAGGCATTGCTTATCCTGCCATCTAACGTTAATCTAGGTCACCATCTCACAAATCAAGGTATGCATGATTCATGTAGCATTTACTACTGAAGGACAGAATGAACTGAACGTGTTATGTGTCATGAGAAGTAGTGAAATGCAATGTGAGAGTCATCAGCTACTATAACAACTTAGCCAGATTTCACTGTGGAAATTCAGCAGTGATGACAAACTCTAGGTGCTTTCTGTAAGAATATCTATGTGGTCATAGATCAAAAAAAGGAAAAATTATGGTAGTAGCTGCCACGTATATTATGAAACCGTCAGAGAGAAGTGAAAACTGACTGTGTGCTCTCAGCTCCAAAAATACGGAATTTCAGCAAAAGATTTCATCACTGACGTGAAACTCACCAGGTTTATCAATTTGGGTACTGACTAGAGATTCCTAATTGACAGCTGCATCACCCAGAAACGTTAAGCTCTGCTCACATAACTACTCTGTATTTCATAACAAAAGAGCTTTTGAACTTATTAGAGTGACTAAGCTGTGATGAGCAAAATCCCTTTTGTCATCACACTGGTGGTGACCATACTACATGTTTATCACAATATTGTCTTCACATGAACCATATCTGTACAGTTAATATAACGAATATGCTCAGAAGTATTTAAAGAACAATAAAATAAAAAATCACATAGCCCTCTTTTAACTCAAAGATGTGTGCATGAGATAAGAAGAGGAATAACAAGAGAGACAATGAAGGTATTATCAAATGTATTTGTAAAATCTTTAAATACAAAGAATACTCCCAAAGTCTGGAAACAGTTTCTTCTCCTCACATTCTGCAAGATCTAATCATATATCTTAATACTAACTAATTATTGTTAGGTTAATCCTCTCTTGTGATGAGCATCAAATTCAGAACATATTGTATGATCCCTGAAGTCATACTGTGTGTTCTTGGTAGGAAGCACATTTCTGATAGTCTCTCACAGCAATCAGAAAATAAATTTATTTGCAGGGAACTTGTAATGTTAGTTACAATTGGGGTGTTTTGTTAGCAAGAATTATTGTTGGTTAAGTTGCGTATTTTATTAAAAAAGTCTACAGTGTGAGCAAAACAAAGGAATTTCTTTGTTCTACTAAAATAGTCTAATTTGATAAAATATTCAATGCCTGATGGAAACAAGCTACTTGATGATCCCTCCTTAGGATGGTGTACATCCAGCATACTACTTGATATGCTGCTGGTTTGAGCCAAGATGGCAGATAGTGAGGGATCTGGAGACCCACCTTTTCCAAGTCTCCTCAGGAGATGCACTTGTAACACTGTGGTGGGGCACATTTCAGGCACAGCAAACGTCTTGTTTCATCCCCCTGCTCTTTAGACCTAATGAAATTTAAGACTGTGCCTAAAGTACAAAGAAATTAATTACCTTTTCTTGCTTCTGCTTCATACACCAGCAGACTTATACATACTCAACCTGACAGTGTTTGAGTCATACCTACTTAGTAGCATTAGCACTAGAGTATGTAAATTTCATTTAACTCTCTCAGTTGATGTTGCGAAGAGATGGAGGCGACATGGTCTTCTTATAACACCACTGAAACAGCAAGAGACAATCAGTCACTGATGGCAAATTTTACCAAAACCAGAAAAAATTATCAGGTGAAGAAATTTACCTTCACTCTTTCAACTCCTCTACCCAACATGGAGAGAAGGGGGATAGGTTTCAGAAATAATATGCAAAGGTTACCCTAATATTAAACTTTATTAAGAGGGGGAATATGAAAAGTTAAAATTCTAGTTAAGTTAAAAAGTTAAAAGTTAAAAAACTAGACTACAAAAAAGGTTCTATACATTATCATATTATCTGTAATATTAATTACAAAGACCTATTAATGCCATATTTTTTTTTGTCCTAGTCTTTCCTTCTTCTCCCAAAGCATTTGCTTCAGTATGAATGTGTGTGAAGCAGTGTACAGGTTGCAACCATAAACACTCCTAAGATATGATATTACAACACAATCCATATAGAGCATCTAGAAGTTTGTCAAAATGCTTTGCTCCCTCTTGTCCATGTTTCCTTACATAAGTCTAACAGATATTGCATGTATACATGCTAGCATTCACCTGTCATCAAAGAATACGACATATGCACACATAAGCAGAAGGCCAGTGGTTCCATCCTTGCATATCATGAAATTCCTGTTTTGCTTGAGTGTTTCTTCTTTCCAAGTTTCACATCCATTAAGAGTACCAGACAACAACTGTGGCTGTAACACACAGATATCTGGTTTTCATCTGCATGTTAACTGTGCGAGATATACCAGAACCTAAATTGCAATTAGAAGTTAGGAGTGATGATGGCAGAACCTAAAACAACCCTATGTAAACAGATCCAAACCTACAAACCTATTTCTTGAACCTTTTTTGGTACATTGTAGCATAGTTTTTTATAGGCAAACTGTTACGGATTTTTTTTTTTTTAATTACAGAATACCTTTCATTTAAATGAATAAAAATAAATATAAATAAACAAAACAGACAAAATATAAACAAAATACAGACAAATAAAATTCTGACTCCGTGAATTATGCTGTTGAAATTAGTGTGTAATGTATTTTGTAATAGCCAAGTGTGCTAGATATGCTATAACATATGAAAGGACTTCTTAAGAAAATCACATCTTTTCTCCAGATAATCAAAGATCTGGTCTGAAAAGGAAAATGGATCTTTCAAGGATGTGTCTTTCCTGCCATTTAACATGCTGGCTCAGTAACAGGGCTAAAATCCTTGTCTTCTTCTTTAAAGAAAAGAAACATGATCAAACTGATAAAGTGATGTATTTTATGAATAATACATTGCTCAAGGGCTTCAATCTACGTTATATGCTACATAACCATAATTTGTAATGTTTACTTAAACAGTGGCTCTCAACAAAACACTTAGAATCACTTAGCATCTTGTCCCTGAGCAGTTTGCATTAGAAATCTGGACTGCTTAATTTCATTGTGCTAGAGGCATTAACAGAGGAGAAAAAAAATAGCCATCTTGGACTGAAAGAGGAGAAAAACGTCTCTTCAACACAATTTCAAAAGCATACTCTATCTGAAGTCACCATACTATATAGGATTAATTTCTCCTATGATTGTCCAAAACTAAATAATAATATTGTTGCATACATTAGGAAAATTCCAACCTGGGACAGGTCCTTTAACCTTCAGAACCTTGTTTTTTGTCTCCTGGTGATGCAGTCTGTGAGTTACGTTACCATTTAAAATGAATTAAGTGATACTAAACCTACTTTTAGGCTGTTTCATCAATGCAGTCTAAAGGGATATAAAGTAAGGAGTTTTTCTTTGGCTGGAATCCAGATACTAATGGTGTTAAAATGCCTTCTTATTGCATTTAAGTCAGTAGATAGGTCAAGTAGACAAACAGATTCCAGAGGATGTTTAAATAAACACTCTATTTAATGTTGCCTTGGAACCTGCATGTTTTAGTTGTCTAGCCTCAAAAAGTCAGCTAGGGAAAGGAACAAAAATAACATAAGGGTTATATACAGTGCAATACATTTTATAAAAATATGTTAGGTATCATATATATTCTTCCACATGCCTCTGAAAACATGAAAAGGGTTTTTTAAAGACAATAGATCAAAAATGATAAAAGAAAAGCTATTTTAAATTAAACTTATTAATAAGCTGGTAGAACTCACTGGCACAAACTGTCATTAAGCTAAAAATGTATTAAACATGAGACAAGCCTTTCTAAAGAAATGCAGTTCTCCAAGACACAGTCGAGAAAATAGGGGGAAAAAAAAAAAGCTAGTAGCTCCATTGTTTCAGTTTTTAAACTAGTAAGTGATACAGTTAGAAGAAACAGTCCTAATGATCAGGATCTTCATAATTTTCCAACTCTTACTTTTTTAACAGATACAGAGACTAGTTGGTAACATCACTCTGTTAGAGATACATTCTAATCAATAGCAATTGAGATGGTTTGGATAGCTGTAGTGATGTGTTCCCATGGAACACGCCTTATTAGAGTTGATCAAAACCAGAATTTCCGCTCATCATAAATCTTTTTGTTTTGACAGCTCTTTTAATCTTGAAATGAAATGAAAGGTCAAAATAACCAACTACTATGTAGAACAAAATTTTTCACAGTAATTTAATTTGAAATCACTGAACTGTTTTGTTTTAAAGTAGTGCTAAACTCTCTGTTGACTTGAATGCCTGCTCTTTGAAAGTTTCCTGCCATTAAAGCTGTGACACATCAGCCACAACAACACAGGGCTTCAATGTGTCTTCTATTGCAGTAAAAGAAATCTACCTTGGAAATACACTCCATTTTTCATAAAAGAAGGGGGAGGAGGTTACTGTCTATTTTTTTAATGTATCCATTCATTTAGTGGACATCGTTTTATCCAATATTTCTAAGAGTTAAAGAAGACCTGTAGAACAATGGGTCTATCATTAAAATGGATGACATTGGGTGATTTCCTACAGGAATACTCTTCCTGTCCACTGCTTACATTTCTTCTACCCCAAACTTACCAGTAACTTTTATTGAAAAATAAACTTGAACTTTTATTGTAGAATAAGTAAATCCAACAAAACATGTTGATCATGCTATGACTTAAGTTTTTGGGTTTCTTTGGTTATTTTTCTTTAGAGGTTTATCCAAGGAGGGTCCTGCTGAGTCCACCAAATAGAGACATACTATGCAAGATATAATATTTGCCCTAAAAGAAAACATCAGCTTATCAAAATAGTATAACCATAGATTGCATATAAGCATTTTATAACACTGTGATGCTGCTATATAACATCACTATAATACAAGAAAAAACATTTTTTAACAAAGTGTAAATATTTAAATAATATGTAATCACTGAGGGGCAAACAGAAACTTGTGGGATAGTTATACAAGCAGGATGAAGGAAAACATGTTCAGGTAGTAAAATCTGTAAATAAGAACATAGGATGTAGAATAAGCAGGTAAGATGCTTGGTGAAACCAGACCAAGTCTTGTTCCAAAAATTAAGGGACCATGTTGGATGCAGATGAGATCTGCATTTCCATTTGGGTAAGGAGTGAGGAGAACAAAACACCAACAAAGAGCAAGGAAAGAATAAGAAGAATAAGCCACACACTCCACTTCTGGCTTCCCCTGTCAATGAGCTCTTGAGCCTCATCACCTCAATCCCAGTGGCTATTATCAAAGAACACAGTAATAATTGTAAAGAATCAGGCATGTATTCCAAGAGCAATGAATTGTTTAAGTGTCTGGGCTCCAATGACAAAAGAAATGATCACTATCACAGTTTCTTAAAGTTTTGAAATATCACTACTCAGAAAAAAAATTAATACCGAGGCAATAGAACTTAAATATACAGTGGAAAACAATAAGATGATTAATATTTTAAGTCTTTTCACTAGTAATACTGTGTCACATTTATAAACTCTCTAAGTTTTTTTCATGCTATAGTATTTAAAGATGTTAATTGTCATTATGCCCAGTTTATTGTTAGCTGAGACATGGTGAAATAAAATAACTCATCTAGCATTTCTACTTGGCCATAGGTTAGTCTTCAAATAAAATACATGGTTTCTAATACACAATACCCTGTTCAGTCATTTGGGCCATAAAATCGAGGAAACTACAGTGGTCATTATTGTGACCTCTGATCCCTGTGTTATTAGTCATTTAAAAACAGTCTTGTAATAAGAACAGTGTAGGAAGAGAAAAGCCATTGACCCAGAAGGTAATAAGCTACTCTCAGCAAATACTATCTTTTGTCTGGATATTTATATGCTAGTTATCTGTACAAGTTTCTGGAAACTATCACATTCTGTCAAACTTGCAAGATATTACAGAGTTGGAAATCATCAGCTGACAATCCCAGCTAGTGATACGAAGTTGAACAATTTATTGTAAGTTTGTTCAGGAACTTACACATCTATATGGAACCTGACTCTCAGGAGTAAGTGACAAGTGAGAGCTTTAAATGTGCCCAGAATGAATTTTTATTTCATTACTGAAATATTCTGCTGGTCTAAATTAATCTGTAACTGTATGTGGTCATGCAGCTCCCAGACCAAAGTTCATTTACGCTAAAGTTATACAGCTACAACTTAAACTGTTTAACAGTTGGTAGCATCAAAATTCATTCTCTTTCCTTTATTAAATATTTCTATTTTAAGTAGTTGAAACTTGATAGGGAGAAAAGAAAACTAAGAAGTCCAGCCTGGATGGAATGTCCTAAATTATTCCCTGGAATTACAGCACAAGACCCTGATGGGAATGAAAGCAAACACCAGAGCTCTTGACAGTGTGAGGGAAAGTGAACTTTACCTCTCCAGTCAGTAAGTAGAGTTGAGATGTTTCTGTTATGGGAAGGGGAGGTAATAAAAAGGAGGAAAGAGGTAGAAAGGTGTGAAAAGAAGGAAGGAGCCCCAGAGACCTAAGACTGCTGCTTCTGCTATCCATTGGAAGGATGGAAAGTCATCCTTGATGAGGGATGATTGCCTGATGAAAAGCAGACAGTTGCTCTTAGTGACTCAAACTACCTTCTCCTCTAAAGTAGCAGTACCCCTCCCACAGCTCCTCCCTCAGAGGTAACAACAGCAGAGCTGCCTTTTCATTATGCCAACAAAAGAGAACAGTACCATAACTACATCATTCCTGTCAGCAATCTGCCACCTTAGGAAATTACCAATTTTGCCTGTGGCTAAAACCAGCAGTGCTGTCTGGGAATTGCTCAGCTCCTTCAGCTCCTGAGGAAGAGTCATTTAAGGAAATGGCTTAAAACTCTCTGCAGAAAGCTTAGCTGAGGCGCAAGCACTGCACTGGAGTATCCCCATGGATTTCCTGTGTAGGCTTTGTTATGTTAATAATTTCGATCCCATAGCAGTGTTAAAAAAAAAAAAAAAAAAAAAAAAAAGAAAAAGAAAAAGAAAAACATACTTATCTCCGTTCAACATAAAAAGAGTATTAATAGAAAACAACTTCATCACAATTCTGTTCATAATCAAGTGCAACATAAGGGCTGAGGATTAGAGATATTAGGGACAAATTAAAGTTCAGATCAACCTAACTTAACCACTTTTGAGCATAACAAAAAGATATATGCAGCAAAAGGATGAGTACCAAAGAATGAAGAAGAATCATCAATGCTATCTGGCTGCAATTCAGTGGGACACAGTCAGCTCTGAGAAATGTTTCAGAAGACCTAAAAAGGTGTTTAATCTATCACCTAAACCAGTAGTATTGGATATGAGAAAGGTGTCAGGATCCAGGTTGCAGTTAGCTGAAGATCATTGTGGAGATCACTGTTAAGACAGAGACTTAAGCCATAGTCTTCTCTACATAAATGGATTTCACTGAAGACTGTTACCTATTCGATCTTCTGCTCACTCAATAATGGTATCAAACATCGTTGTCTGACACAGAACACAGAACAAAACAAACCTCATCTTTGTCCTGTGGTGAAGCCACCAAGTGTTACAAGTGGTACTGAACTCACCTAACTTTAGATATCAATTAAGTAGCCTTTTAATTGTTAGCAAGCGACTGAACTTCCCCTATACGTCAATGCTTCTTGTATAAAAATCATATATCTGTGAACAAACATATTTTAAAATACAAAATTTATTGTGCACAGGGAAAATATTCATCTTCCAAAGGATACATCCACCTTATTTTAGAGTCTATCATGCTATGAGGTGAATCATTCTTTTCAACTGGCTATTTCTTACTGCTGACTGTAAAGCCAAACCAGGGTGGCCGCTTGGGTTTAATTGCCTAATTTTTAAGTGTATAAATAACATCAATGAGTATCGCAGTTTCTTGCTTGTTTTCCTTAATGTCTCTGAAAGTTTCTTGATTTTCTAAACTTTGAGGGGAAAGGAAAATGTAACGGTGCCTTCATGTGTTTATGGAGAATGTCATACAGCTGTACCTATGATTAGTCATTTATTAGTCATCAATTAATTCAAGTTATTGGGCTATTTGAAGGAATATAGACCCAGCCACAATTTACAAGACATTGAAGAAAAAAGGAATTTGCTTGAAAACAAAAATCGAACATTTAAATATAATGTCATCAAGAGCAGGAGTTCATAGAAGAAACAAATTTAGACACCAAAACTATTCAAAATATGTTTTTTTAAAAAAAAAAAAAGAAAAAGAGATTTCCAAAAATACACTGGTTTTTAGCTGTTTGATTCTACAGAAGTGTGTCATATGTAAATTTATTCACTAATTTAAGAGAAGACATTAAAATGTGGACATTTAATTAGGAAAGAAAAATCACAGAATCATAGAATCATTATGGTTGGAAAAGACCTCAAAGATCATCAAGTCCAACCGTATTCCTGATGCCACCATGCCCGCTAAACCCACTAAACCATGTCTCGAAGTGCCACATCTAAATGTTTTTTGAACACCTCCAGGGATAGTGAGTCCACCACCTCCCTGGGGAGCCCGTTCCAATGCCTAATGACTCTTACAGTGAAGAAGTTCTTCCAAATATCCAACCTGAACCTCCTTTGACACAACTTGAGACCATTTTCTCTTGTCCTATGTCTACTTACCGGGGAGAAGGGACCAACTTGTGCCTCGCTACAACCTCCTTTCAGGTAGTTGTAGAGGGCAGTAAGGTTTCCCCTCAGCCTCCTTTTCTTCAGCTTAAACAACCCCAGCTCCCTCAGCCGCTCCTTGTAAGACTTTTTCTCCAGACCCTTCATCAGCTTTGTTGACCTTCACTGGACACGCTCCAGCACCTCAATGTCCTGGTAGTGAGGGGTCCAAAACTGAACACAGCATTTGAGGTGTGGCCTCACCAGCACGGAGTACAAAGGGATGATCACTTCCCTAGTTCTGCTGGCCATGCTGTTTGAGATACAGGCCAGGATGCTGTTGGCCTTCTTGTCCACCTGGGCACACTGCTGGCTCATGTTCAGTTGGCTGTCAACAAACACCCTCAGGTCTTTTTCTGCCAGGCAGATTTCCAGCCACTCGTCCCCAAGTCTGTAGTGTTGCATGGGGTTGTTGTGACCCAAGTGCGGGACCCAGCACTTAGTCTTGTTAAATCTCATACAGTTGGTCTCGGACCGTCGATCCAGCCTGTTCTGATCCCTCTGTAGAGCCTTGAAAAAGAGTGCCTATAGGACATCATAATTCAAGGATGTAAAAATTATTAAAAAAAAAACAGGAGAAAAAAAGAAGAAAATATTATATTCAACAAAATAAAAGAAAGTATACTGAAAAACCACTCAGACTTCAGGATTGGCAATGAGTAGACAGCGTTAAAGAAATCCATTTTGTCAATTCCATCAGTTCTTGAATTGAGGACAACTGTTTCTGCTGGAGTGGTATAAACATACCACCAGACTTCAGGAGCTCATAAGGTCCCAAGTATTAGTATAACAAACTAGAAACATGGAGATTGATTTTTTTTTTTCAGGTGGAAATGTTCAATAATAATTTGATGGATTCACTAGTAAGGGAAAAACACTTCTAAGACTAAACAGAGCAGCGATTCAGGGCAATCCTTCGGACTATTCAGTCCAATCATCTGCAGGTACTATCTTTATGGGTGAGAGCAGAAGCTGCAATATCTTCTGTGTAATTTATTAACTTCGTTGCAGCAGATTATCTCCATCAGTACTACATCATGAATAGGGAAAATGAATTTCTGCTTGATTCCTAAATTTGTTTGTGAGTGTGCTTTAGTGAAATTATCAGTAGGATTAATTTCTGATACTATTTCCAAATCTCCTATAAAGTTACATGTGTCATACTTGAACTCTACGTGTATGTGAATATGAATCAAGATATTATTTCAGCGTATGTCTAACTTCTGGTTTTTACAGAAAAGAACTAGTAAGATATAATCACTAAGGAGCTTAATGAGGGAACCAGCTGTGAGAGATCATTACTGTAGTGACCTGCAGTGTGAGGTTAGAGAGAGAGAGCAAGACAAAGAACTTTCATCCTATTTAACTCCAGTTATAGAAGAAAGAAACAGTTTATGTATTTGCTGCCCTTTTACAGCATCTGTCAGGTCTTAAGAAATAATGAGGTTTGCAAAAGATACTGGGGTTTTTTTTGATAGATTTTTAGGGTTTTTTTTTGTTTTTTTTTGAAAGGGTAGAAATCCTAACAAAGACTATGAAGACTGGTTCAGTCCTTGATCACTCATAATGCACAAATAAGAGCATCTAACAGGAGTTCAATGTTAATTTTTATTAAAATATCACTGAAATGATGCTGGGTTCTCTTGGACTGGGATTACAAATACAAATGAAATGGTAGTATTGTTAACAGTTATCACACAACATTATCCTAAAAGGGGGAGTGTGTTATGATCTTCAGAGTGCCTGCAAAATCTGGGAGTTAGAGGGTCAAAACCTGTGTATGACTCAATCATATTTCACTTTTCTTCCAATTCTTAGTTTTGCTAGACAGACTTTACAGCTTGTTGTTGACTACTGGTTCTATAGAACAAATAACTGCTAGTCATCTTACGACTTTTTATAATTTGTAACCGAAAAAGTCACTCACATAAGATATTCTGTTTTCTGTGAGGCTAGCATTGAGCTGTGATTTCTCAGGTATTTCCACTTGGAAGACATAGAAATATTTTCTAAACATGATAGGTTTAAATCCATTCACTTTTCCTACATAGTTCCTCAAAATTTCACATACTGCCAAGATTGGGGAGATAACCCAGGTGATATTTTGAAAAGTGAATAGTACATTAGCTGCTATTGTCTCATAAAAAAAAAAAAAAAAAAAAAAAAAAAAAAAAAAAAATTTTTTGGGAAAGAAACTATTCACTATTTTTTATTATCTCTCTCTTTACTACTTCTTAATTTCCTACAGAAGTAGTTTATGTGAGAGCCGTGTCCAGTCGGGGTTCAAACCATGCTGCTAATGCATTCAGGATACTTAGAAATGCAAATAATTGTGTTTGTTTAATAAAGGCTACATAGAAAATGTATAAATGTGTACAAATGTTTGTACAGGTGTGCAGATTTTCCAAATTTCTGACCTCACCTTCTCTGTTTGCAGAAAAGAAGACTAGATATAGAGTTCAACTGGCTATCTGAGATTAAAATTTTAGGTGTTGAGTGATGTCACCTCCTGAAGTAACTCTGTCTCCTACTAAGATGATTTAAAGGGAGCTTCTGCCCACCCTACTCAGTTACCTGAAGTAATGCAGACAGTAACTATTTCTGGAAGCATTCAGAGATGCTAATCATCCTTCACCACTGAAAGAAGGAGCTTGCACTAAAATGCAAGACTAATTACAGGAAATTATGATGTTTGTTCTATACAGGACATCAGTTTAAACTTTCACATACAAAGAACGGTGAAAACATCAAAAAAAGACCTTTTTCTAAGTATAATATGCATTTGATTAGACCTGTAAAGGAAACATTTCTCATTTGGTGAAGATATTCAAGAGAGAAAAGAACACAAAAATATGCAGATTATTTGATACTCATCACTTGACCCTAAAATCTTTTAACTTTTTCATGAAGTAGATGAGCAAATAAGCCCATTGAAAATAAAGCAGTGTCAAAATAATTTAATTTAGAAATTAATTACCTAATCTCAATTTCTATTTCTTTCTTTGACTAATTAATATATATGTAGTGTAACAGGTTGAAAAGGGGAATTAAGCTATTGTCAAGTGGAGTTTCTTCAGTGAGTTGAGGAACAGAGCTTGCTTTAGATGCAGAAGAAACAATTTCCACTCAATGATCATGATGAGGCACAGACATTTTTGACATATGAGGCTGCTGTCACAATAATTTACATATTGGATATTGTTGATTACATTCAAGTATAAGTTGAATATACAAAGGCTGTTCTTGTTAATGGCCATGGAGATGCATGACTAGAAATCAACTCTGGCTTCAAGAATGCAAGATAAACTTTTTGTTAGTTACTGCTGCAGACATAAAAATGGTTTCGACTTTGGACTTTGGATGTGAGAGTGAATTAAGTATATTATGATTTACATTCATGTACAAAAGGGCATCTTTTTCCTTTTAATGGATTCAGAAGAGCAATTGACCTGCAATGCATTAATGTGTCAGGTGTGAAATGTTTGCAAGCTAGGAGTTTGACATCAGGAACCTTAAAACATTAGCAAAAATCAGACTTATTTCCCAGACAGCTGAAAAATCAAACAAGGCTGATCCTGGTGGTATTATAAAAGAGATGCTCATATATTTTGATATAATGCATAGGAAGTGTATAAATGATGGATAGAGTTTGTAAATACCTATGTAAATAGACAGTGAAATTGTAAAAAATATCAAGTTTAAGGATCTTAGGGGATCTCCTTTAGGGAAAGGAGGAACTATTTCCCTGTGAAACTATCTGATTTTATTTTTCTTTTATTCTCCTAAGCCACAAGGAAAACAAACAAAACAAAAATTTAGTCTGTGCTTGTTAGAAATGTAAATGGAATATTACAAATAGAAAACCACAGACTTACAGTTTGTGGGTTTGATTGTACAAGTGTGTAGTGTTTCCTGCAAAAACTCTTAAATAATTGTTTAGAAGTGCACGGTCAATGAGAGGGAACAGATATTTAACTGGCCTATCCTCATCTATCAGTCCACAGTTTGCTGGATTTAGACTGTTAATATCACATTTACCCATATTATTCACAGATGGAGGATCCTGGATGATGTGCTAGGAAAACAGGCAATTTAATTCCCATAATCCATGACCATGCTTCTTGTTTTGTTTTATTTATATATATTTTTTGTCTCTATTGTTGGATGACATAAGATATAAACTAAAGTTCATTAACATGTGGATCCACCAAATAGCTTTGAAAACCTACATCTAAGAAATAGTTCCCCATGACAGTAAGAAATCATTCTGCAAACTCCTTCAAATATTCCCAAGAAATTTGTTTCACTTTGACTAGCTTTACTTTTTTCTTTTTTTTAAAAAAAAAGCTGTATACAAATGCACTTGACCCATTCTGTAGCCTGCTTGGTAGGTATGTAATGAACATTTTCTCTCTTGTAATGCCATTTTCTCTAAGTTAACTGAAGGAAAACCAGGCTATGTGGCAACACTTCACTTTTCCCATGCCTAGCATTTTAGGAAAGGCTGTTCTTATTCATATGTTTTCTTAGCCTTATTTATTTATTTAAGCGTATATACAAAATTGACTTTATACTATATTATCCAGTCCGGTTTCTCTTAGACAACTACAACAATGCCAATCTTCATGGAGGGACAAAAAAGGGGGGAGGAAAGGGGAATGCTGAAGGAACAGAGAGGCTGGAAGGAAGAAAAGGGTCCTGCTGCTTGGTAGGCAACCCTGCTGGGAAATCTCAAATCAAATTCTTTTGAAAGGAAGTGTTATTAAAAGTAACTTTAATCCTTCCAGCCAGACGGTTCATAAAAGCATACAATTAAGTCAAACAAATGACAAGAGCACTCTCTCTCCTACCTGTTTCCCCCTTCAGAGAGTAATTACTGCAGGGTAGTCTTGTCTCGTTTTGTGCAAATAGCAGTGGAGTGCTCAAACGAGGTGCCAATTTCCCCCTCCCCAGTCCAACCCCTCTTGTTCACTCCTACCAAACTAGCCTGGCTAACATACACAGCCAAGAACAAAGTGGTGAATTTCAATATTTCCTCTTTGTGCAAGGTTAATTGAAAATCAAAAAGTCACTTTTTGAATGTCATATTAGAACTGTTAGTGCATCAATTTTCTTCAGTTTCCTGTCACTGCGGGAGAGCAGAGGAGGAATGGGTATGCATTTGGATGGGAGTGAATGAGGGAAGAGGGAATGAAGGGAAGAAGGGAAGAAGGAAAGAAAGAAGGAAGGAAGGAAGGAAGGAAGGAAGAAAGAAAGAAAGGAAGGAAGGAAGGAAAAGGAAAAGGAAAAGGAAAAGGAAAGGGAAAAGGAAAAGGAAAAGGAAAAGGAAAAGGAAAAGGAAAAGGAAAAGGAAAAGGAAAAGGAAAAGGAAAAGGAAAAGGAAAAGGAAAAGGAAAAGGAAAAGGAAAAGGAAAAGGAAAAGGAAAAGGAAAAGGAAAAGGAAAAGGAAAAGGAAAAGGAAAAGGAAAAGGAAAAGGAAAAGGAAAAGAGGAAGGAAATAAGGAAGGAAGGAAAGAAGGAAATTTTTTTTGTTGTTTCAGGTAAAGTTGACTTCAAACTAAGTTTTTTTTTTTCAGAAATTTCCTGGTGTCTCTTTTTTTCTGCCATTTTCTTATTTGGGACCAGATTTGAAGGTGTGTGAAGTGAGTAACAATCTGTCATGGTGAACCTTTGAGGTGGTAAAGGAAACAATATTTAACATTCATCACTTACTGTCCATAGTTGTTTCCTGCTAAAATTAGCAACCAGATGAGAATGATGAATCTAGGTCTCTACATGTTTTATCAAGGACTTAAGAAATTATGGGGAATGATCACTTTACTTTCGTGCTGTGAAAAAGGCTGAAGCCTTGGTGTTGTTTTGTATTTTGATGACAAACTGTTCAGGTCTGACATAGTCATTCATTAGATACTTGCAAGGTCCCTTGTTCTCCTGGGGCCTCCATCTCTATTAGAGGTTATATGTGCTGCAGATGTAGAAATGATTAAGTAAAAAGTAACGGAGAAACATGCATTAGTGAAATTCATCTCTGTGAATAGTGTGCACACCAACTTACATATTCAATATTGTCCTGGTTTGGCTGAAACAGGGCTA
>NW_009596267.1:55410-62238 GCF_000690535.1 Cariama cristata | reverse complement strand
CAGGCAACCAGTGACAGGACAAGAGGGCAGGCATGGTCTGAAACTGCGCCAGGGAGGTTCAGGCTAGAAATGAGGAGGCATTTCTTCACAGAAAGGGTCATTGGGCATTGGGATGGGCTGCCCAGGGAGGTGGTGGAGTCCCCATCCCTGGAGGCATTTAAGAAAAGTCTGGACGTGGCACTTAGTGCCTTGGTCTAGTTGACATGGGGGTGTTAGGGCAAAGGTTGGACTCGATGATCCCAGAGGTCTCTTCCAAGCAAATTGATTCTGTGATTTATACCCCTTGGATAGCTTAGCTTAGTTAGTCTGTCTGGCTGTCTGCCTATCCTATTCTGTTCTCTTCTATAGACAAAGCTTTGTTCATGGCTTTTAAGTCCTAGCACAGCTCTATCAGTACTCTTCCCAGGAAAAGAAACTTTTAACATCATAGTAAATATATTGACAACCTCTAGGAAACATTTGCATTTTTTAATGTAAAAATTACATATATCTTGCATACATCTGAATAATATGAATTTACTTCACTTTATGTAAATGACAACAGTCTTCCTATATTTGCAGTAATATTCAAAGGAAACTGTAAAATAGAAAATGACAAGTAACAATGGAGTTTAGATAATAATGGTTAGGCAATGAATGAAGCTCTATATAGACCAGAATAGTTCATTTAGTTTTCCAAAAGCTACAGCCTATAAGAAAGTGTATTAGAATTTCTAGAGAAGTAACTTAGGTGAATTAGGCTTGAGCACACCGGATTTTTACCCAGTCTTAGTCAACATACGTGAGAAAAAGAGAGTAGATAGGACCAAGGAAGAAAGATGCGATCAGAGCGCATTTCTTCTCCTTGTCAGGAGAGAGGAGTTGGGAAGAGAGTTTGAAAATCTTTACAAAGGTATTACTAAGGCCCATAGCTCTGCACCGTTTGCGATTTTATCCTTATCAGCTTGGAAACCTGAAACAAATACATTGTGCTGGGCTTCGCATGCATGTGTGTGTGGTTTTATGACACTATTTCAGCCCTGATGAAAATGTACATTCTCCCAGAGGAAGCTGTGACAAACCTGGGCATGTCCTGGTGTAACTAACATTGCTGGTAAAACAGAAGCCTGAAAAGGGAAATAGAGACCCTAAGAGGAGAACTGCTTTTGCCAGGTTACAGTACGATTTGCATCTTGCTTGGGACAGGACCAGAGCCTTCTGGTAGCTGTCTCAGGCATTAAACCATTCTGTTCAGCAAACTGGAGAACTGTTGGTAGTCCTTGTTTCCCTCAGACCTTCACTCTGGGTTTTCTGGGATAACATTGTATGGCAATATAATACATAAACTTTCTCAGCTTCTAAGAGTGCAATAGTTTGTCCCTCACACTAAATTGGTTACGCCAACTGAAGAATACCAAACATGCTTGCCAACTCCTCAGCAGGCAGAAAAATCCATGTTTTGATTCAGTTTTGGTTTCAGTGATCTTTTCTCCCACCTGGTGTCTCTAATTGACAGCCTCTTTGCAGAAAATGGAGACAGCAATATAATTCTAGGCTTTAGCTTTAAATTATATTTTTAAAACCTCATAAAGTTACAGAGGAGTGATTTACTCTGAAGGGAACTCTGATAAACCCTCTCAGCAGAAATGAGGGAAAGCGTTGCCGTAGAACTAGCACCGGTTATAACCGCGATGCAAATAGGAGGATCGCTCACGGGGGACTGGCACGCAGCCACTGCTGGGGCAGAGCACAGCAGGCTTGCTCCATCCACTGTGCTGCACAACCTGTCTTTAAAATATATGCGAGTGAGAAACAGTGGTTTTGTCTGGAAATGTGAGAGTGTTATGCCATCAGTAGGTGCAATGTAACCTTGCAGCTGGAGTTTCAACACAGGTGTCGGTGTCGGCAGGACAAGGCTTAGGTCTCTTTTTGCTGTCGGAGTTGTAAAGCTCTGGGGCGAAGCAGTGGGAGCAGGTCTAGGTCAAGCTCGGTGAATCCTCCGTATAGACCAGCACTATCTTCGCTTTTTCTGGTGTACAGCTGGCTAAAGGAACCCATGAGGTGCTACACTGATCTTCATTCCCTTCAGGACTCTGAAGACTTTGTTTCTTGGGATATTATCTTGCTATCATTTTGTGTTTGGTTCTTCTGTAAGTGCTGACTTCAGTGAGATTTTGTCTGAATAAAGAGGAAATCACATTGGCAAAATTATCTGAAAGGAGGGCTCTGTGTGTGTGTAGGTGTGGGGGGATCCCAAGTCACTCATATAGGCAGAGTGCATGGGGCAGGCATCCTGGGTCACTCACGTGGTGGCTAAAGAGCAGAACGGCATGAAGATATCTTAGGATGCTTGTGAGGAATTGGAGGAACAATGCAAAAGGTACAGAAATAGGGTTTGAAGTTCCAAGGTAGTATGAATATCTATTTTTTATATCCACTCACTGCATCCTCTATGGGTTCAGCAAGAAGCTGGAGGCCGAGGCTTAAAACAGCAGCATCTATGCCTGTGTCGGTTCTCCAGTGTTTCACCCAAAGCTAAAAACATCCCCTTACACCTGTTTTATTCTCCCTTCAATATAACATTGCAGAGCAAAAGGATTGAGAATTTGGCTGTTCCCATCAGGAAAATTTGGCTAAAAATTAGATCATAAGCCTCTGTTTCAAGCTTGAATATGTATTCCTTTAAAACTGCAAGCTCCTGATCTCAAAGCAGCAATTTTAAAGGAGGCTCCTCCTTTCCTAATATATAAATTTTGCTTAGTTTGCTCTCTTCCATTGGACTCTTTTGGATTTGCCCATTAAAGAACTGAGACCTCATCTCGTCTATGTAAACGTTAAAGAACACAGATACTTTCCATAAAATATGGATTGCTGAAGCCTATTCACAAAGTTTTCCCTCCTTGCCTTGCCTTTCTCCCATTGATAGCAAATCTGCTGCACTCTATGTACGGGTTTTATGAAGCATTTTGGGATACTTCAAAATTAAATTCTTAATAAAAATGTAAATTATTATTATTGTAAGAACATGTTGGCCCACTGTGCCATGTAGCATTCTCAGGAGTAGCATTCTTTCAAACTGGGATTTGAAAAACAGCACAGAATTTAGCTTGAACCAAAGGTATCAAATGTATTTAGTCAATTATCACAGCCACTTGGTACAAGTTGGGGAAAACATTAGTTAATCTTATTCATGCGGGGGTTCCTGGTTATGCAGCAATACTCTTCCTCCCCATTTCCTAGTTCCCTTTCCCTCTCAAAGGCCTGTAATGCTTCAGCCTCCCATTAAGCTTGAAGTGCGACCTTTTTTGCTGCTGCAACATGTGAACCAGACAACAGAGGCTGCTTAAAGCTAGTGTAGTATATTCCAGGCACTGCAAGGAGCACCCAGGAAAAGTAAATAACATTCACAGCGTGAGACATCTGCCTCACTGGGTCTGAATTTTGCTCCCCTCCAAGACAGTGAATTAGCAATACTTTGGCCTGTTAATTCAGCTGTTAAGTGATTACGATTGGACTTTGGAAGAGTATTGTTCACCTTTAAAGCAACAACAACTCTCTTTCAGGTTGCTGAGATAGTTTGGGCCAAAATTTCAGGTATACATGGTGTACGTGAAAGGTGTAACTCTGCCACTTTGCAAAAGAGAAATTCTCTGTTGATGAACTACCTAATGGCACTGTAGGCTGCTTATTATTAGGATAGCCTGAAATACTCAACAGCTGCCTAGCGCAGATCCCAAAGAGGTCCATGGGACATCTTTTTACTTTGACAAGGAAACAAATTAGAGCAATGGCACATCCTTACAAAAAGTCTTTGCCTTTTTTTTTTATAGTGATGTGCCCTTCTGGCGACAGACATACTTGGTTCTATTTTCCTTCAGCAGACTCTGTATGAGACAGAATTTATCTGCCTATTCAGAGAATCCCACTCAAAGTCGCTATCTTCTACAACAATTTTTTTCTGTGGCAACTCTGTGTTAGTCCATCTTCACCAGTACCAAGGTAGGAGGAAGTTCCTCACACCTGTAGACTCTAGAAAATAGATTCATAATACTTTTCACTTCAGTAGACACATGATACCCCATGCAGAGACTTATCATAGTGATGACACATCTTATTAGACAGATTGACTCATGAACCAGCACCTTTCCCATTTGTGATCACATAGCATCCCACTAGCAACTGTAGCAATTGCGATATTAGGCAAGTATTTAGATTTTTTAGAGGATTTTTAGTGACATTTGCCACCAAGAGACAACATCATACAGCCCATTGGCCCATTATAATAACTGAAAAGTGATTTGTAGACCACAACTTGTCCATGTGGCACAGTTTGAGAGTTCTGATTTTAAAAAAAAACCAAACAAACAGAGAATCATTATTGAAATATTGTATTCCAAAACAGAAGTCTCCCAAGAATAAAAAAATCAATAGCCGGGGTACTAGAAACATCCTAATGGGGTAGCTATGGTAGAAAGAGGCCCACTGCACTCTTCTGTAGAGGCAACTAGAAGCCAAGCAAGATATTTTTGGCCTCTAAAATGACTCTAGCAACGAATCACTAGCAGTTGCACTGCATATGCAGTTTTTCTGCTGCTTATCCCCGTATGACACAAAGCTGGTTTTCCCCTTGAAAGCAGTCACATTCCTCAGTAGAAAGAAAAGACAGTCTGGTACCTGGGGATGTCATTACTTTGAGATTATTAGTTAAGAGCGTTAGGAGATTATAGTTTTAAAATGAAGGTGGCCTGCAAAGAAAGAACATGACTTGGGTACCTGTTGTTTTGTGTGTTCATGTGTGTTAAGGGATAAAGTTAGATATAAGAACTACCACGTGAAACATGTTCTGGTTTCTCTGTCTCCATTCCCCAGAGGACCCCACAATGACTTAGAAATCTGTTGTAACAAGTATAAGAACATCCATGCAGCTTCAGAGCAAAGAACCAACAAGTCCAATACCATGTACCCAGAAGCAGACAATACTCTTCCAGAAGGAGGACAAATTTGTATTTCAGTTCCTGGGGTTTTAATGTGGGGTCAAAGCCGGACTCTGGGCCTATTGCGGGCAGGTGAAGGTGCAGTTCATTGTGATGAACGTGCAGCAGCTCCTGCAAAGAATGATGGACAAGTTTTTTTGGAATTGCAAGGGGAAACTTGTGAGTTCACTGGGCAGCTAGAGCAGAAATGCATGCTTATAGATCGGTATCTGGATACCTGGAGCATGCTTTCAGAGGTCTGCTGCTCCAGGGAAGCACCAACATGAGGCCAAACCCAAGCATCTTCTAGTAATGCTGCTTCTTTGCCAGAGTGGCTGACTCTGGGGCTAACAGGAAAGGACTTCCTTGGATGGAAAGGGGTGACCTGTTTGAGTCACTGGGAGTGAAATCTGACTCAGGGTATTTTCATGATGTTTCCAGCCTCTGATGTGGCAGAGCAATACACCCTCGATCAACCCTTAAAAAGAAAAGAAGCAGATCATATCAGATGCTGAGGGAAGAGTGCCAGAACAGAATGAGCATCACAACAGAAGTTCAAATATTCTGCTAAGCTGCAGCACTCCATGGCTCAAGCATTTCCTAAGCTAAAGGTGATATCTTTATGTCTACTAGCCTTCAATAGATTTTTCTTCCATAAATTTAGGAACTTAAGTCTGGGGCATAGAAGAAGTAGCTAGAACTGAAAGTTTTCAGAAGCACAGATTTTTTGCTGTTCTTGTAAAAAACCTAGAGTTAAATGGGAATTAACAGGAGAAAGAGAAAAAGCATAATAATTTGGAACAGTCAAATATAGGTATACAGCATTTTTCTTCAAAGCTTGGTTCAAAGGAACAGTGATTATTTTTTCCACTGTGCAGACAGGTAAAACAAAGCCTACAAATACACAGATACTGTGTATGACCAGAAGTCATGTAGCTCTCAAATAATAGAACTGGACATTTATTTCAGAACTCAACAAGTGGGATTTTTTAGATGAATAATAAAGCCACTAAATAAAAATCCTAATATTTCAAAGCTTATGTTGATAGTGGGGAAGCCAGGAATGCTTCCCAGATCTGTCTGGGTCTGCTTCAGTGCAAGAGCCAAACAGACACCATCACTGCCTCATGCTTTCCTGGTTTTCATGCAAAGTAAATCCAGACATGCGACATGGGAAGCAGCCACTGTGTTCTCTAGCAAATCCCAGTCCGGACTGCTGGAGACGGAGGCTGTGGAGTTTTTACTGGTTTGCAGTACAGGCACAGCTACACGGAGCAAAAGCAGTTGCAAATTCTCAGCAGTAAATATTTGTGGCCAGAAAATAGGAAGCGAAGGGAAACATTAAAATTGTTTACAAAGATTTCATCGTGATACTTTTAAAGGAAATAATTCCTTTGAAAAGTGATAAAATAGTTCAGAATAAAATTTTAACCTTTTCAATTTAAAATACTATTTTCCATTTCCATTCTTACAAGAAAAATAATGACCCAAATTTGAAAAAGAGACAACTTGAAGTAAAGCACAAATTTTTTTATTTTGCTTTAACTACAAAACTGTTTTTAAAGATCTGCTTGAGATTTTTCCCAATGCTTGGGTTTGATCACTGAATCAAAAAAACCCCACTTTATTGTTTGTCTAGTTATGTTAATGAGTCCCAGTCCAATGAGCTAACCTTTAAATCACACAACCTCTTCATTAGTCTCTCAGAATGCTGCAAAACCTTTAATTCTTTTGCCTCTGAAAGCAGAACTCTCTGAGCAGAGATTCTCTTAGCAGAATGTGGAAGCAAGACTTTTTATCTCAGATACGATCAAAACTTTAATTATTTTCTCAAGTACTTGTCTGCATCGTATACCTAACGGGAAATATCAGCAGG
>NW_009596267.1:47223-55393 GCF_000690535.1 Cariama cristata | reverse complement strand
CTAATGTTGCACGTTCACCAGTTCACCAAATTGCACCAGCCCTGTTATCACAACAGGCATGAATGGTTCTGGCCCTACAGTAAGGCGAGGACACCTAATGTGGTCTAATTAGGACAGCAGTACGCAGAGAAGTAATGCAATCTTAAATGAGGATTAAGGGTCATTCAGTGAGTCAGTTAAGAACTTTGCTTCGTGGATGGACTTTCACACACTTTTCTATGTATTTATGTATTCTAATTTTTTGAAGAACTAAGGCCTAAATATATCCAGTTACCTAAATAATGTCATGGATAAAAATCCTGTCATTGTTTGGTGGTTTTGGTTTTTTTCTAGCCACTTGCAGGTGGCATTTAAGCACTACATTTAAATACCATGTTTCACTTATGCCAAAAAATTTCTGGAGACTTGGCGATACCGCTCACTTTTTGTTGTGTAATGTGAAGCAAAAAAGTAAAAGTTTTTGTTTTGTCTCCCTCTCACCCTTGAAGTGTTCTTCTGGAGGTAAACTATAAAAAATTCCATCAATGAGGAGCACAGTGCACAGTGGTTGGTATTGGTGATAAAGATTACTTCTTTAAAAAGCAGAAGATATAAGATACACCATTACTGCAGGAACTTTAAGAGCAAGGAAGCAGAAATGAGCTTTCAGAATAGAAGATATTTGGGGCTTTTTTTTAATCCCTGCTGGACCGTAATTGTGTGTTTCCCTTTTCTTCCTCTCGCTCTCTCTATTTCATTTTTTTAAATACTGTTTTATAGACAGGACTTGAGAAAGTTTTCTCAACTTATGATTACTTTAGTCTAAAGCACGGGTGACTGGCATCCCCGGCGTTCTGCAGTACTGAAGCTCTTTCAAAATTCCATCCACACGCATCCTCGCAATGATAAAACAGAAACTCTATAAAAGTACGAAGAAAGGGACAAAACTAAACCTTTAGCTTCTTGTGGGGTATTATTTTTTGTTGTTTTTGCTACAAAGCTGTAATTGGCCTGGTGAGATCTGATAAATGTCTTATTGTAAACTTGAACATGAACTGATGGTGAAAAAAAATATGATGGAACTTGTGACTGAGAGAAAAGTAAAAGGGTATAAATGACTGGCAGTTCCCATTTCTTTACAAGTGTTACATTTCAGTCCCCTGCCACTACCACATGTTTCCTGTTCACAGATAATTTGTACAACATATTTTATCATTCAGTTTTAGACACAGTTGAAAGGCTTTTGCCTAAGGCTTGGAACACTTTGAAAATTGTATACCATTTGCAAGGCTTTCTTCTGCTTCACTGTGCAATTAGGTGACTGCCTTTCTGCAGACGCTGGATTTATCATATGTGGAATTGGGTTTTTTCACCAAGGTGAACTGGGAACAAAAATGCAAGTAGTTTTTCAGTAACCCACAGACAAGGGATTAGTGTGCCGGCACAAAGCTTGTAGGCTGCCTGTCAGTCCCAAACTGGACGCGATTCCCTCACAGAAGGAGCATTGTGAGCCAGAAAGTTTCATACAAAAATACTCCCAGTCTCCCCGCTCTCACATACCATGTCTGTATGTGACTCGAACTTCTAAGGTGCAACAAAGGCATCTGACCAGAACAGTATTTTTTCTTTAATTTCCTAATTTATGACACTGTTGATTTTTGCTTCCCTTCCTTCGCCCCTCTCCCCAGCCACCCCCAGCTCTGTCTGGACCAAACTTTTCTCCCTCCTGAAGTGGGAAGACACTGATGTGCTAAGAGCTTCCCCTGCTGGAATTTCCTAGCAAAAGGTGCTGTAGCCAAGTAGGGATGGATCTGGGACTAGCTCCCAGTTCAGCTAATTTATGTGCTCAGTTCCTGTCGAACAGAGAGTACATAATGTGACTTGAGATGCTGATTAAATTTCATGTGTATTTCTATGTTCTAAATAAACCAAATTTTAAAGTCAGATTTGAGCGATGGTAGTTTATAACCCTCATTACAGCAGTTTGTATTTTTCCACTGAATTATGTGAGGAAAAGGGAGACAAATTCAGCCCTTCGGTATAATGTATCTACGTGCTTTTACAAGGTCATCTTCCCTTCCAGTAGAGGATATGGAGGATTTCTTAACAAGTAAATTTTGTCTATTAGAAACATATCATTGTTGAATGAGAATGGAATCGTGACTTCCTTATTTGCTTTTGGTTGCAGACACCCTACTTGTGGAAGCAGTGAGTGTGTAAACGCGTAAGTGAGCTGCAAGGAACACTGGTACCTTATAGCATAATCCCATCAGAAGAAAGGTGTGTTTCTTCAGACTACACCTCTCTCTTAAGCAATAATTGCCAAATTATATTAAGCATCTCTTCTGAAAACTGAAAAAGCTGCACTTCTGAAATCAAAACCAATAGAATTTTGATCTAATTGTTTAGCTATCCATATGAGAAATACATAGCTGTAAATTCCTCAGCTTCTTGAGGGGTATGCAAAATATTAATACTTAAATAGGTAGGCGCAATAATATACTTCAGATAGACCGTTTTGGAACCGTGGCCACTGCCTGCTTGCACGGTGTGACCTGGCGGGCAGGATTGACTCAGTCACTCTGTAAGGTCTCTCCACCTTTGCACAGACCAGTGAGGTGACTTCGGAGTAAATTGCTTCTGTGGTCACTGCCGTCTCTGTTGATTTTGTCTGGTTAGATTATAAGGGCTTTTTGGGGCACGGGCTGACTCTCTCTGTACGGTTTATAAACTCCCCAGTGCTCTGAAGCAGGTGGCACGGTGGCTGGATGAGGGTGGTATTGCCCCTGTGATGATGTGCCCCAACCTGCAAGGCTTTGCAGTAACGTCGTGGCAGTCTACAAGGTTACTTAGAAGTCTTCCCTCTGCCAAAGCACCTCTTCCCCCACCTGAATCATCGGGCTCACCTGAGGATGTGTTTTTGCATCCTATGAAATGCAGGCGTTTAGGGCAGCATGAGAGAAACCTTGCCCTCTGTAGCTGTAGCCTAAGGAGGGCTGAGTCACGGCAGAGCTGCCTTAGCGTGTGCGAACCAGTGAATATTTGGAGAGCTCCAGAGCTCCCACCATCTGTACACATGAAGATACACAAGTAGATGGACAGCTTCCAAAGGAAGTTCCCTTTCAATCCCCATAAAATTCCCTAGACCCAGCCAGCAACTTGAGCTTGGTGCCAGAGGAACAGAGGATTTCCTTCAAACTCTCTACCTGGCTTAATTTAATTTGCTGCCTGGTAGGAGATCCAAAGAGGCTGCAAAAAAAGCACTGGGTCATGGGATTTCCCAATCTAAATGTAATGGCAAACCCAGACTGACTCCCTTCTTTCTGTGGTATCCATTGTGCTTTGTCCCAAACGGGAAATATGGTTTGCCACTGCAGAGGCAGCATGCACTGTAAACAATGACAAGAATAAAGCTAAATATTATGCATATTCATTGCATGCAATCCTAAACTCAAACGTCCCTACTGAGTAAAACAGAAAAGAAGATTATTTTTTTTTTCAACCAAGGAGCTGCTGCATCTTTTTAACCCTTGCTTTTCTAAGTTGAGTGATTTGCAATGACATACAATGGTATTTCACTTCATGTATTATGAGCAAGTACTCTTTAAGTAGAGTCTTCTCTTTCGTACAACTTAGCTGCATGATAATTTCATTGACTAGTTTCTCAGTGCAGTTCATCAGAAATGACTCATTTCAAGTTTCCAGAAGGCAGTGGTACAATCACTCAGTATGTGCACTTTAGCTTTTCTCTAACTTTGAACTTTTCTAATCAACTCATCTGACACGGGTTTCCTTTGCTTTTATTCATACTGACGGGGTAAGTATAGGTTCATGCTCTACTTCAGAGTGCTGAGAATTCTGGTTTTTAATGTGAACACTGAACAGTGAAGCAATGGCTTCCATGCAGAACACCTCACTTCATCCAAATTCTTAACGGTGTAACATAGGACATATTTCCAAATTATGCTCTCATTTACAAGCTTACTTCTCACAGTTAAGATGGAATTTATTATTTTCTCATAAAAATCAAATCTCTGTCATGAAGAGTAAACCAAAAAAGTCTATTAAGATTCTGACGTAATAGGGCTAATTTTCAGAAGGGTAGTAAAATCATAACTATAAATCCATGGAAGCCAGCTAAACCTGACCCACAAATTTCTCGAAACAGTTGCTCCCAAGTGGCAGTGTACCAAAGTAAGCCAGGATACTTCATTCCACAGCCAAAAAAATATCCATTTATTTCTGAAGCAGTGACCTGGGCTGTAACTTACGTTGAAGTGAACTCTGGGTTAGATTGGCTGATAATAAAAAGTAATTCTGTGACATGCATTTTTTTGTGATGCCCAGTTTTCCTCTCATTTGAAAAAGCAAAATATGATAGTTTTCATTTTTATAGAAGTATTATTCTTGATCATTTTCTTGGTATGACTCCTCTGCTTTCAACATAGTGTGAAATACAGTACTAACATTCAGCAGCTGGCATCTGTTGTTCCTGTTTTTTTCTAGATACTAAGCAGCATAGAGTACATGAGGAAATCCTCAGCAACTTATTTGTTAAAACAAGTGGGCATACATATTCAGAATTCTGATTATTAAAATATTAAGGCTGTGAATAAAACAGGTTGTATCTAAATTCTGCATGCACCCACAGAGAACTCATACTTTGCTATTGTGTGCTTGTATAATTATTTACATTTGCTTGAAACATTCACACATTAATTCTGAAATGAGTTTCTACCTTGCTGATGAATATTTAAAGATAAAAACTACAATTTCTGCTATTGTTTTATTATTATTAATGCATAGTTATTAATAATACATTATCAGATGGATACTCTTTGGTCACAGTAGATATGGGAATGGACCCAACAACAGGTTGTAAAATAAGTAATAAGAGTGTAGAACCAGGGCAAAATCCTAAACAGTTAATTTAGAGCTGGACTATAAATACCCTGACAGACACACCATTTCTTAATAAGTGCATGGGTCATCTTCTAAGTCTGGGGCCTGCCTGCAAGTTAGAGAGTAGGCTGGAACATATGAAATAAAAATGAAGGCTAAACCAGAAATTATTTAAAGAAGTGCTTAAGCAGAAACACAAAATGTTATTTGAACATGTGTTCTGTCTGGCCACAAGTAACTAGCAGCAGCAAACAGGGCATTTTACAATGGATAAGGATCAAGCATCACAGGCATACCTCAAAAAAGGCAAGCTCAGAGTTTGTATTTTACATAGGTATTGCAGAGCCATATGTAAAACCAGCAAAATGTAACCCATCATTAACTGGGAAGTTTTCTTTTGTGCCCCTGTGCTACCGTGACTATTTTGGATCCTGGCCTGTTCTGGTCACACTAAGAGGCATTTAGGGATTTACACATTACTTAAATTCCAGGTTTTATTTACATTAACAGAGCTGGAGTGGGATGGTTCAGTATTGGTTCAATCCCCACAAGTAGAAGCTCTGAAGCAGCCAAGCGCCCTGTGGCCATGAGGAGGACCACAGAGAGGAAGGTAAGTTCTTTCCATCCAGACCTGCTCCTCTGCAACCTCCTCAGCTCAGAGCTGTAGCTGCTTTCTGACGTGTAAGGGGTGGGCTTCATCATAATGAAAAATGTCTAATGAAAAATCAACTAAATACTCAGACTTAAGGTTTTTCGTTAGACTAATTGGTGCTTTCTGGCCAACCCTACTGAAACATGCTGAAATGCTTATGTGTGGGCTGAAATTTTCCATTGCTGAGGTCAAGATTGGGTTTATGCCATTTTCCCAGCTACATCCTTCAATATTTGAATGAGCTGGTTTTAATTCACAACAATGCATTAGCCAATTACTCTAGGAGAAACTCTGGTTTAAAGCTGTCAGAACCAGCGCCTACACTGTCTCCCACTGATGTAAGCAAACGTGTGTGTGAGGTAAGAAATGACTGAGGCTGCAGGCACTGGCATAAGCCTCAGCTGCTCCCGGGCTAACAGAGCTGAGGAAGTTCAGATTAATCCACGTCGTTCAGAAAATGACAGCAGCCTCCCTTTTTGCAGGTTTGATTGAGTCAGGTAGACATGGTTTGGCATTTTAAACATCTTTCTAGCATATGTGTTTTGTGCCATCTTTGAACATGAGGAAATCCAGTTTTCCCTTGTATAAAACATTTTTTTCGTCTTCAAAATAATCCTATACCTTAAATGTTTCAGATTTGACATGGAAATTTGGCATGAAAATAGCCTTTTCGGGAAGCAGGACATAATCTTATTCTGGATAAATTGATTTTGTATGAGCAAGCTGGAGACTGAGAACATGCAGTAGATTTTCTTTTTCCCGCTAAGCTGATGCATACAGTGGTGAAACAATCTGCAGGCATGCAGTTGATTTGAGTAAAATGAAAAAGATCCTTGAGTGTTGCATCCTTTAAATGTAATGTTTGCTCTTTTGGATGTGCCAGGAATAGTCCGTGAAAATAATTTCTATCCAGACTGAGCAGTGATTTGTATTTAGCGTATACTTCTTTCTATAGCTTCAATATGCACTCTGTGTCTAAAAATGAACTTTACAATTGTACACAGGACTTTTCAGCATAGTTGAAGCTAACATGACACTTAGTTGCATTGGAGGCATGCCCAGCAAGTGTGCACAAGACAGTTCTTCAAAGCTGGTGGGAAGAAAGATATGTATTTCCTGAGAAACTATGGAAATACGTATTCTAGGATGAAGCCACTTAGGTCACCCCATTGACAGAATGAAACTAAGTAATGCACCAGAAACTGGAATGTCCGGCATAGCCTGGTTGTCCCCTGCTGGGCATCTCTAGAGCTTAGACTAGATGCTGTCTAAGACCAGCGAGACTAATGAAATCAGTTTTCCTATAGTTTTGTGTCTTTTGCTTCTTTAAGTCTCTGCCTGGAATAACCCAGTTTTCCCTCGCAGTTTGTACATCGTCCCATATAAGGCCCAGCAAAGCTGCTAGACAGTATATCATTGCTGATGGGCTGCAAGTTGCTGCCAGATGGGATACATGAACTGAACTCTACCTGTCTTACTCTTACAGGAGGTTATAGGTGCTCTTTTACTCAGCTGCCAATATTTATGAAAATATTAAGTATTTCACTGGCTTTGAGACATCATCTTCTTTTGAATCTGTTTGATTCAAAAACCTGGTTGAACTCAACAGGTTCAAAAAGCACTAGGGGGAAGTGGATGGTAGGCAGATAAAAGAGACAGTACAGCTGCATAAAACGTGGGGAAAAATGGGAAATATTTTATGGATATCTACTCACAAAAAATCAACAGCCCAGAATGTGCTAGCTAGTCAGTGTCTCAAACTGGCTGCTTGCCACCTCCTGAGTGGAGTTGGACTTATTTCTTAAATATCTGCGATTGTTTTGGAATCCAGATAACAGAGACACCACTTTTTTCCATATGTATTTGATATTGCAACAAGCACTGCTGATCAGGTTCATATACTGGATCCTGTGGTCCCTAAAAGAAGGAAATGGAAGTCCCTTTGGCTCCACTTCCCTTGACGGGAAATGATTCACACCTAAAGAATTGGTCTACATCTAAAGAAGGCCAACACATGAGACAAAAGCCATCTCTTTTCAAATTCTGAGGTAGGGACCATGGTTATAGATGAGATCGCAAACAGTCTTCATTCCTTGCTTTCATTTGCTGCCATAATCCCTTTTTTTCCTACTGAGCCCCAGCAATGTGCAAAATGTATGGAAAACAGGTCACAGCTTTGTGTCAGAGAGCAACAAGCCACCTGTGAGTCAGCCGTCACTCCGCGTGGCTCTTGATGGCTGCCTCTCTGCTAGTGAATTAATCAGTGGTTGGGTCCAGGCCTATGATCATCCATGCTGCTTAATTGCTAATATGCTCCTCAGCACATGTTAGGCACATGCCCACTAGTAGCCTCCCAGGCACTGTTCAAGGAATAGGTTGGAGCAAGGACAGTCCCCGGGTGACAGTAGGGACAAGGCAGGGAGAGGAGAATTTAGCCATATAGACATGACTGTGCCATCTACCTGGTCTCAGAAAATAGTCCCTGGTCATTTTATTAATTGGTACAGACTCAGATCCTAGAGCCATGCCAGGTGCTAGCTCAGGTACTAAAAGCAAGCTGACGACATTAGGGTTGCGATTATACTTGGGCCAGTTGGTTGAGTTTTCAGAAAAGCCCGTATCTTAGGTGTGAGATTA